>NC_085030.1:4559081-4595075 GCF_963692335.1 Osmerus eperlanus | reverse complement strand
AAGTCGGATTGAGGTTACACAGATTCAAATTCCTGTATTCGATTTGATTATCCATCACATCAACAATACATGTCTAATTTTGTTAGTGTGGGATTTTAAACAAATGAATGAATATTCAAAATGTAAGATTAGGAAGGATTAACGTTGATTATGTAGCGCATTTTCAGCATCGCTGGCCATTAGCCATCTGTACACATTTTAATCTACCTTTATTATACACACTCCCACTTTAGACGGATAAAAAAAGACGAGAAAAACATATTGTAACATTTAAAAACATAATCTGTGGTCCTCTCTACAATGACGGGAAATTGCTCGATTATATGTCAACCTACACTTGATATTAAGAATACATAAGAATTCAGTATACACGGTGGTAGCCAGGGTTCTAAATTAACACCCGCCAACCCGCCAAATGCGGGTTAAAATTCATTTTAACCCTCTGGTAACTTTCTAAAGTTACCAGCCAATCAGAAATCAGAATCAGAAATTGGCTGGTGATCAAAAAAGTTAATTTAGAACCCTGGTGGTAGCATCTGTTATCCAGACCCAACTCAAATAAGTCAAATGTAGACCTAACATTGAATTCCATGTTTTGACCAAAGTTGGCATTCTCTATTATGCTCTTTCAGTGATTGCCAAGTGGTGCTCTAGCATGGTGAAAAAGAAAAACACTTTCAAGATTCACAGTTGAAGCATGTTATTTAAATCACTTCTTAAATGGCTGTTATTTGTTGTATTTTTTCATGGTCGTTTTTGAGTGCTGTGACACTATTCAAGCTTTGTAATGAAGTTCCCCCAAGTCTGGAATGTCCTCAGAGTGAACTTTAAAAACCAAAAAGCAGTCATTGTAAATCACTCTGTTCTCAGGGTGAAGTTGGCCTACACGTATACTTAAAAATAATTGATTTACTTTTCGCATCAGTTCTCCGCTATTGTATTGTGGCTGTAAACAGATGCCGCACACGAACCACAAGAACAGGCAGAACATCTCCTGTCTCCAGCTTCAATCAAATCCAAGATAGGATCTGCTCTGCTACTAGAAAGAAAAACACATTGCACCGGGCATTTCACATTTTTTCTCAGTTTATTGTTGGCATATTGGTGTGTGTGTGTGTGTGTGAGAGAGAGAGAGAGAGAGAGAGAGAGAGAGAGAGAGAGAGAGAGAGAGAATAGTGTGTTCACTTGTTTTTCGCACTGCATGTGTACAACACCTTTCATATTTGGCCACGTTTTAAGCATTTTTGTTCTTTGTAATTTGACCCACTTTTTTTGGTTACAATAACACAGAATTACCATGGAAATTCAAATCGAAATCATGATCTCCTTTTTCGTTTTTGTAGACATGAGTTTGGAAATTCCCAAAGTGAAAAATGAAATAATGAAAAATGATAAAGAAGTCGGTTTCACACCCAATAAGGCTGACTGTTAGACTCTGTATCACTAGAGCGTTCTAGAGCACTTGAAGAAGCTTAGGAAACCCTACTCTGTATAGGAAAACCACCAAATAGATAGTACGCCTTCAGAAAAAAGTATATATAGATAGTATTATATATAGATTTATATTCATTGTTGAAGCTTTTTAAAAGAGTACAGTAAACACACATGATATAAACTACTGGACGCCTTGGAGTCAAAGGTGTTGGCCAACACAGTCCAGAATCACTAGGTCGTAAAAATGAAGAAACAAAACAAAAAAAACTTGAAAAGAAAAAGAAAGTACTTATGTCCACGATCTTTCTTTATAAAGTTGAAGAAGATTTGAAGAGAGATAGACACCTGACCAGACCACACAAACAGAATAGAAAACAGTCAATTCTAAAATGGTGGTATTGCATTTTGAAATGCACAAATATCTCCTGTACAACTGGCTTAAATCTGCTGTGATAGTACAAACATCTAAAGGGCTCAGTGACGGGTTCCGCTTGTCCAGTTTTCGTTTTTGTCCTTTTTTTTTGTCTTGAAGTTTTTTTTTTTTTTAAATCATCGATTTTCTTAAAGATGTACATTGGTGCTGTAAACAGGCACACAGAGATCCAGGAAGGAGAGAGCGCGCTCCTCCCAACTGCTCCTCCAACTCCTTTCCCTTTATCTCCTCCTCCTCGTCTTTCGGTTCTGTTTTCAAGGTATTCTCAGTCCCGCTGAGAGCGGTGGGCTCTGCGCGTATGGCAGTCTGTCCCCCCGTCACGTCCTTGAGTCCATCCGCACGGCAGCCGCCCCCCCCCCCCTCCCGAAATTCAAAGGGGAAGCAGTCTCCAAGGTCGGCAGTAGTGTCCCAAAGAATTCCAAGTGGCAAGGAGGGAGGGGTGGAAGGGGTGTGTGTAGGATTCCAGAAGGAATGGCGACCCCCGAAAGAGTTTCAAACTGGTGGGGGGGAGGGGGGGGATAACGGGGGCGTGTGTATGTGGCAGGGGGTTCACGTCGGTCCGTGGAACGCGAAGGAAACGGAGTTGAAAACTTGATGCTGTTTTTCGCCTTTGTTGCTTTGACTGATTGTGCAAAGTCATGCGGTCTCTGGTATGTCCACGCGAAAGGAACTAGCAAACCCTTTTCCTCGCTGCAAGCAGAGAACACACGCTGGTTAGGGGCCACATTTGTCTGAGAGAAAGAACAAAACTACACTGAACAAACACAAACGTACAGTGCAGCTCAAGGACTGCGGTTCGTTCACACCGTGTTAGGCAGTCAAGGAAAACAAGGTCAGAAAGTCGTCCGGTTCACCCTGCCCCCACCACCCATCTTTTCTTTCCCTACCCCAATTTCAATTCACTCAGCTCACTCACTCGTCCTTAATGGCCGTGTGAGTATGGGAGTCTCGCGAAACAATTCGCACGGCCAATTGATTTAGGACGGCAACAAAAGGGGGGTCTTTAACTCAAATGGGCCGCAGACTAGACAAATGGAGTCTGCCCCTCCCCCTGCCCTGCTTCCTCTCCCCATGACAGCTTAACCAGCCCCCGCCCCCCGCCCCCTGCCCCCTGCCCCTACACCAAACCCAGAGGCTCCGTGTCATCTCTGTGGTATTTAGGTAATGACCAGGCCAGTATCTGCCACAGGCACCAATCCCCCCCCCCCCCCCCCCGCGACAAGGGTCTCTGTGTTTTGCTGGCCGTCTTTATCTGATTAGAGAAAGACTGAGACCTTCTTAGAGACATGAGGATCCCCCCCCCCTACAGCCCCCCCACCTCCTCTGGCACCCCCCCTGCTATTCTCTATCCTCCCCTCTATCCTCTCCAAGACGCCCCCCACCCCACCCCCATCACTCCAACAGAATAATCAGGGGTCATCTTTATCTGAGGGTTACAATGATTCCATTGCCGTGCGAAAGTTCCGACCGACTTCAAATAAACTAACGAATAAAAGAAGCTCGTTCCACATTGGTCCCGAACGAACAAGAAGGCCCCAGCTTAACTGAAGGGCAACTGCAGAAACGTCCAACAGCAGTCTGTCCCCCTGTCCCTCAGTGGCTGGTGGCTAGTCCTGGAAGGAGAGACGAGGACGAATCAGAGCAGTCGTCCTCGTCCTCCTCCGCGCCTCACGCCGTGGCCGACAGCAGAGCCACAGCAGGGTCGGAGCCCAGATCTCCCGGTGATGACAAGAGGCTCTTAAGATGCCACTTAATGGGAATATAACGACGCATTTTCACCTAATTGCGGTGTGTATGCGGAGGTGGGGGATCTTTTTGCAGCCTTTGAAAAGAAAGCGAGTTTGGATACAGGAAGTTCCTTGGGAAATCTGCTTCTTCCTCTCAATTACCCAAGAAGGGTTTTTATTTGAGAATAATAGCTCCCAATCAGCAGGTACTAAAGGGTAATGTCTCGTCCCTGTTCTTTTAAAACCAGTAAAGCTAGTCTCATTTCCGTCTCCTGCGATAACACGGGCATCTTTTCATAATGAAACAAACCATACATAATCCCAACATCTAAACCTCTGTCAAAGCAAGGCGTATGGACCCGGAACTTAACTGTAATTGCTCCTGGCAGATTTCATTTACTCGAGAGCCTCCTTCCCCCCCCTCCCCCCCCCCCCCCCCCCCCCATGTGTGAGGGAGTGAACCGGAATGGAGGGAGCCATGGAGGAGGAGGGTGGGGCCGAGACGGAGACATGCGGATAATGAATGTGTTTCGGAAGAAGGGAAGAGTTAGTTAAACGTACTCTAACAAGGAAGGTGAATTAGAGAGATGGGGTCAAAACGGGAAAATCTTCCCCCAGCCAAACTCCATTGATTTAACTTTGTAATTTTTTGGAATTCAATGATCAGATTGGGGGTTAGGAGTGGTTAGCCCGGAGCGACCAGTGCGAAGCGGATACTCACTCAAATAGGCTGGTTTGTAAGGCGCTGTCCGTGTGTTAGACAGAAGTGCCTCAAACTCTTTCCTCTCTAGCGAGCCTGGGGCATGGTGGAGGTGGTGGAGGTGGTGGTGGTGGAGGTGTTGGTGGCTGAGGGGTGTCTCCTTCCCAAAGGTTGAGAATGACTTATCGCCCCCCGTTTGCTCTTGGCTTTCAAATACCTCAGTGTCGGGCACGGAGTCCATGCCGGGCACGTGCAGGTTGCTGCGGTAGTCGGCCGCCTGGCGCCCGTCTGAGGGTACGAAAGAGGGCATCCAGCAGCGGTCAGAGTGGCCCAGGGCCTTACACTCCTCTGTGCAGTTGGAGAAGAGGTCAGCGCCTGGAGGTAGGAGAGGGGAGGGAGGGAGGGAGGGAGGGAGGGAATAAACATTGGTCAAAAAAGGTTTCGCTCAGTTCATGTTCCAACAAGACAAACCAGGAAATGAGAGAAATACACACACACACCTACACACTCACACACACACACACACACACACACGCGTGCACACACATACACAAACGAGCCAGATCTGTAATTCCTTATGGCAGCACTCTTCCTTTCACCCTCCAAGATCAAAGCTCCCTCGATCTGATGAAACTGAGGCAGTATAGATAAACCCTCCCTGCACACACACACACAAACACACACACACACACTCTCTCTCTCTAAAGCCCAGCATGGAGAGAAAAGTAAACCAGGGTCGCCATCTTCTCTGCTAAAAGACATGAGCCGACCCTGTGAAAATCAGCCCGGCTGCATCTCTACCCACGTGAGGCTCCATAGCTCTGACCTCCTCCCATCCAGTAGCTTCATCTGTGACTCACCGTCACGTGACTACTCCTGACAGAACCAAACGCCACGAATAGAGAGGACGGGTTCAGGGGTGAGAGGTCACTGGAGGGTGGGCGCCATGTTAGGCAGCCAGGGATGGGACCTAACGTGCCACTGTAGGAGCCGTACTCCAGGTGGTTCGCTGGGGCACATACAAAGAAGGCGGCACAGGTAGGTTCAAAACCTGGAATAGGCAGGCGTCAGTGCTAGCTTTAACTGGCGCACTAGATCACACAGACCACAAGCTCGATAGTATTAGATTACGCTGGTTGAGCTTGCACTGCGTCTCTCTGCTTTCAGCCGGTATTGCCTTTTGTGTGTAAATGAATGGGTTCAGGTGCGATACCACAGTAGAAGCCAAAGTAATTATGCGTTACGATTTTGTTTTGGATTGAGAGCAAAGGTCATTTTTTGTTTAAGTCCATGACTGCACAACTTGTGAAATAATGAACACGTCAAACCAGAAGTAATAGAATGAATGTTTTGGGCCAAACTGCAGGGAAACTGGTTTTTTGACATAAACAAAGATATGTTTTGTACATGTATTATATTTCCACAGAGTGTTCTGTTACAAAACCTTGACTAGCCTGGATGCTATCGACAGTTGCTCACCTCCTGTGAATACAGTAAGCCTTTATATTAAGTACCTTAAAAGTCTCAAAAAGTGCTTTCAAATGTGAATACAATTCATTAATCCACTGAAAAGTCCACCCAGATAAGCATGTCTTGCCCCCCAACCAACTGAAGTCGTTGTGTGTTGGTTGTCTGAGTCCATGTATGGGAATCAAATCTTAAACTGCACACTAAGGCTATCTCTTAATCCTCCATACACAGACTGATTAGAGCCTTAGACTCCTGGTGTCCTTCTAAACAGTATGTGTGTGTGTGTGTGTGTGTGTGTGTGTGTGTGTGTGTGTGTGTGTGTGTGTGTATGTGTGGTGTCTGTGTGTCTGGGATGGTCAGCAAAAGGGGAATTTGCTTTGTTACAAAGAGGATTAATTTGGCTCTGCATCGCCAACAGCTTGGACAAGTGCCAAGGCCCTGAACGAGAAGCTTTCTTATTAAATATTAACGAACAACCATAAATACACCATCTAATTACAAGTCAACATCGCCCATACACCTCTAGGAGACAAGCACGTCATAATCATAGTTTGTACCTATCAATACTAACTATGTACAACTCACAAATACAAGCAGACAGGCTTTTAGACGCTCCTGGTCTGCAGTAAATGTGCACTCTGGGTTTAAACCAGTATTACCTGTACTTGTTCGGCCATTCAGCGAAGACAAAGAGGGCCGCTGTGGACAATAGACAATGACCATGAACGTTACACCCATAGACCTAAGGTACCTGGACACAGATGGACAAAGTTGCGATATTTCTTCTCACCCAGAGATGACACACGCGCGCGGACACGCATGCACGCGCACAGACACTGGGGAAACTGTCTAAGCCACAAAGCCAGATCAAGACATCTTGATATTTCTCGACATTTGACGAAATTAGATGTTTCCTCTGGCACATTAAGTGTCTCAGTGATAAGAAAGGAACCAGCCTCCCACACTGACCTGGCTCTTAGTCACGCTGGGATTTGAAAAACTATCACGCCCAGATAATATCCTTCTTATTTCTCTGTTCTCTTAGGATACTGTGCTGAGCAAACACAAGTCTGTCCACAGCACCAGTTAATAAGCCTGGACTGAGTGAACAAGCCTTGCCCTTAACCAAACACCGTCAAAGGGGCGACAGAGAGAGAAAGAGGGACGGGGGGGAGGTAGAGAGAATGAACAGGAAGTGATGGAGAGAGAGAGAGAGAGAGAGAGAGAGAGAGAGAGAGAGAGAGAGAGAGAGAGAGAGAGAGAGAGAGAGAGAGAGAGAGAGAGAAAGGAAGCGAAAGAGAGGAAGTGGAGACAGGATGAGAAAGCAGAGAGCAGAAAGAGAGATGGGGGGGAAAGAACAAGGAGGAAAAGGAAGGCTATAAGGAGAGGCGGAGTGAAAGAGCCTGGATGAATTCACTGACCCCCCCCCCTCCCCCCTCCCCCATTGACGGCTCATCTTCATCTTAGAATTCTGCACGCCACTCGAGCAGGGCAAACACAAGTCTTGATAATAACCTTCATTTCGTAATTGCTATGCAGAGGTCTGAAAATGAATTACTGATCAGTGAGCTGTTACCACGGCGATAACGTGAACAGCAGACCTAAGGAGGGATTTGCCACGGCAACCGGGTGGGGGAAATGTGGAGAGAAGGCAACAGAGGAGCCAATCCCATAATAGTTCGGATGAAAGTGGACGATATTCATTGAATAGGTTGGGCTGGCATGGTGACAGAAATCCAATTCAGTCACATAAAAGCTTAACTCCCTGACTACAAAAACTACAAACACTTTTTCCAAAACCAAACAACCACATAATTAGGAAATTCATACATCCAAAGTGGGATCGTTTAATGTTGACCTTCTCTCAAATTATAATTCAAATGATACTTCAAACTACCCACAAAGATGGCTCTAGAGGTAAATGCTCAAAACGGGAAAAATAATTGTAATTCATTAAATACTGAATAAATACTGTTTTGCTACTGGTTTAAGTGATAAATACAATTCTAGGCTGACATCCCATTCTTTGACAAACTCAATTAGGAAATAGCACAGCATCAAGTCTTTGGAAGTACAATGCAAGTAGCGAGTAGCTCAGCCACGCTATCAATTATCCTAATCAAACAAAGACTTAATGCACGGCAATTAATCTGTTTAAAGACACTAAGCTCTACAATAATTCCACAACAAAGACATTGTATCCGAGTCCCATTCCAAGGGTATACAAAGTCAAAAGTAAAGATGGGAGTCTTCCTCTATCACTGCTGTGCTGAGAAGTAAATAACAGATATACAGTAACATCATGGTCTGGTTTTGAGTGTACCTGCGAAATGTGTGTATCTTACATTCAATCTAGATATGCCCTGTCGATGACAAAGACGTGGGCAATTCACATTCAACCTTTCAGTCTGCAATATTTTACATTACATTTACATTTAGTCATTTAGCAGACGCTCTTATCCAGAGCGACTTACAGTAAGTACAGGGACATTCCCCCCAAGGCAAGTAGGGTGAAGTGCCTTGCCCAAGGACACAACGTCATTCCGCACAGCCAGGAATGGAACCGGCAACCTTCTGATTACAAGCCCGATACCCTAACCGCTCAGCCACCTGACTACATGGACTGACTACATGGACTGAAAGACTCCCAAAACATGGTTATTCAATGGTAATTTACAGAAAAACACATTTACCTACGCCTTTGTTCAAATGTTTTAGGGTTCAGGACGAACATTTTGTTTCCAGTAACTGTAGGGTATTGTTTCCAGAGTACAAGGGTTCTTTAAACTAATTCTATTGTTGAAAAATGGTTCTCGAGAGAAACTCCATCATAATAAAACAGTTGGCTTTTATTATTTGGGATAAGCAATAAAACTCCATAATGAAGTGCTAACCATCTTTAAAACGGTAATAACATAACATGTGCCTTGGAGCTAAAGTACATTACAGTAAAAATGAAAAGGAAAAAATACAACGAAAAAAGAAATGAAAATTGACCTTGTTTATGTCTGTTTACTTTGGGTGGATGGGCCCTTTAAACCTTTACAGATTTGAGAACCAAGGGACGCCATGGTAGACATTGCTCGTTTTGCACACTGTAGGTTCACGCTATGGGCAGAGCCCGGGAGATAATCGACACATGCTGGCGCTAGACCAAAAGAGCCGTACGGATGAATGAAGAGATAAACCGCATTCAGGGCTCAGCCCTGTTGCAAAAAGCTGCTATGGGATAGATAAATAGATAGGGAAGATAAAAGATGGGCAGTGAAGAATGCGGTCAGGGGGGTGGGGCTGGTTTGAGGAGTGGGTGCGGGGTCGGGGTGGGCAGCAACCAAGCAGTCAATGAATGAATCGTCTGTTTTCGTCCGCAAGGCCTATTTGGTCCCGTTCCCACACCGCCGCCAATGGCAAACAGGTCCTCGTTAAAAATCCCGTCACGTTCTGACAAGTGGTCTCCACCACGGACCGAGCAGAGGGGCCTCATTAACCGGCTGCATATTTACAAACAACGGGATTAAGTACAACGGAGGTTCATTATTGTTCGGAACAGATTTCTCCTGTTGATGCATAATACCACGATTGAGCGTCATGCTAGAATCAAGGACAGTGAGAGTTCTCAAAGACGCAAGAACCCATCAAAACAACCTTGCTGTTTTCACATAAGAGACTACTGTAACATGCGGTGGCCAAAGCCCTACGGTGCCTGGAATTCATAACACGTACACGTTGGTAGACAGGATATTGGTCAGCTCGGAAGTGACAACGACGAAGAAAGTGTATTTTTAAGGCAAGTAGGCTATAAAAGAACGCTCTTGCATTTTATCGACCTCCTTACACTCTTTCTCACACAAACATATAGCCAGCGTGTTTAGAAAAGGCTAACATCGATGAACTTACCGGAGGAGTGACCTCGATTGGTGGCGTCGTGGTCACTGTCTCCCTGCTCGCTGTCACCGTGTCCGCTGTCTTTCGAGCTCACGAGATCGGCCTCTTGGAACGCCGAGCTGTAGAGAGAGAAGGGGAATTTGTTAGTATTCAAACAATATCCATGCACGTATTCACATTAATTATCTGGGGGCTTGGGGTGGGGGGGGGGGGGGGGGTTGAAGATACATCATCCAGCCTTAGACATGCAAAGTCCAACCACTTTGCATTGAGTGACCTCTTCTTACACTCAACCACATAAGTCCAGTTCCCAGCTCCCCATTAGGGGCCGTGTCTCTCACCTGTTCACGCGCCTGGGCCTGTCCACCAGGTAACTGAGCTCGGCTCGCTGATGTTTGGTCTGAAAGAAACGGGGCCGTTTTGAGTTGCTGGCACAGAGTACAGGCTACAATATTTTAGACAAATAACTAACACTCAATCAAGCATCAAACATTTAACGTGAACAAATGGGGCCACATTTATAAGAATGATTATACAGCATGAACAAGGATGACTGATGTTAGCAATTTATGGTTTCCTCCATATTTTGCGAGGAGCTGTATCCGGCCTATGGCTCTCTGGTATGTAGGCGACGTTGCCAGAAAGGAGATGAAGTGGTGATACTATTCATGCTGGCACAACTATAGACGGATCTCTGTTCTAGTGCGACTCAGCACGATCGTGACTTGTATGCCTAATGTGTGTGTTCTCACAAGGGAAACAGCCGCTGCGTGCAGACTCTCTCTCTCACACACACACAGAAACATACACACACACACACTCTAACACACACACACACACGGCAACCGCACCAGCAGCCTCCAAGGCCCCATATATTATCTTTTTTATGCTTATCTTATTCAAAAATCCGTTATTTTAAGACACGACAAAGCCAATTGCGAGTAGAACAGGAACATGCAATGATTATATTCCAATTGTAATCTCCCTCAGAATTGCCAAGGGCAACATGTCAGCAACTAGTAATCATATTTGTTTGAGATGGTGTTCCGGAAATTAATGACAGGATGTGGTCAGGCGTGTTTAGGCAGACTATAGCAAACATGATATGAGCCTGCTTAAACAATATGGCAATGAAACATACAGGAAAACCTAAAAGTCCCTAAAAAGTATATTTTATCGTTTTATTTCCAAACCATCCAAATACCCTAACCATACACAGAGGCCTATACGGGCTATATGATTACAAAAACATATTGGAGGATGTGTCTCAGTGTGGTTTCAAAACACGATGCAGTTATCAGATTCTAGTCGCCTACAGTACTGTTTGAGCTCTTTATGGACATGAGCAAGTACATGCATGGGCAAGTACATGCTGGGTATTTGGGGGTGAGGCTATAGTATGAGAGGACTCTTACCTCGCTTGATAAAATGCTGCCATTTGATATGATGTCGGGCTGTTGGTCAGTGTACCCTGTCACTATAGCCCCGCACGGGTTGTGTTCCGTGTCTGTGCTCCTAGACGGGCTACACGGCTTTAGGAACATGAGGTCGGTTTTGGCCGACTCCGGAGTCAGACATACCTGGTAGCAATAGTTCTGGTTTTGATGGTGAGAGCCGAAGCTCCCAGATTCTTCCACAGGTACCTGGGCCGTACTGGCCCCGGTGACGTTAACGGCGCTCTGCACCAGCATGATATCGGACTTGCTGAGCTTTTTCTTGCGGGCTCGCGCGTGCCTGCTACAGCAGGTCGTGCACCCCAGGCAGCACTCGCTGGTGAGGCACGTGTAGATGTTGAGCTTTTTTTCCTTCTGGCAGCGCACCGCCAGCACGATCATGGCGAGGAGGAAGATGAAGGAGACGGAGCCCAGGGCGATGATGAGGATGAGGGTGAGGTCCAGGGAGCCCTCCTTGGCCTTGGCGGCGCCCCTCTCCCCGCTGTTGCGACCCTCCACCACGCTGTCCACCAGCACGACGAACACACTCGCGGTGGAGGAGAGAGGAGGCTGCCCGTGGTCCCTAATCTCAATCAACAGGTCGTACATCTGGTGCGGGTCCCGCTTGGTGGAGACACGTCGGGCTGTGCGCAGCTCCCCAGTCCGCCAGTCCATTCTGAACATGCCGTTCTCGTTCCCACGCTGGATGCTGTAGGAGAGCCGTGCGTTCTCGCCGTCGTCCGCGTCCATGGCGACGATGCGGGTGACCAGGTATCCAGGCTCGGCGGACCGGGGCAGAGGCTCTCTCGCGGTGCCGTTCTTTCCCAATGGGGCAATGACCGATGGGGGGTTGTCATTCTGGTCAACGATGATCACCTTGACCGTTACGTTAGAGTACAGCTCGGGGCTACCAGAATCTTTCGCCTGAACCATAAAGGTGAAATCTTTCAGCTGTTCGTAATCAAAAGATCTGAGTGCATACAGATAGCCAGTCTCTTCGTTGATTGACACATACGTCTTTACGGACATACCTTGAATATCACACTCCATTATGGAGTAACTTATGAGCGCGTTCTGACCTATGTCTGGGTCCAAAGCAGTCACAGCGTGGATATAAGCGCCTGGAACATTGTTTTCAGTCACATACACATCATAAAAGGGCTGCGTAAACGTTGGCGCATTGTCATTCACATCCGACACTTGGACTTTGATAGATTTACTAGTGGCGAGAGAAGGGGTACCTTTATCCCTAGCAACTACAGTGACTGAGTAAGAGTCTGCATTTTCTCTGTTTAATGGTCCGTCCGTCACAATAGTGAAATAGTTCCTAAATGAGGTTTTGAGTTTGAACGGCACGTCCCCGAGAATTTCAACGTGCATCTGTCCGTTATCCTCCGAGTCCTTGTCCGTCACGCTCAGCAGCGCTATGACGGTGCCCGGGGCTGCGTTCTCGTTCACAGACTCGGTCACGGTGCTAAACGTAATCTCGGGAGCGTTATCGTTCACGTCCGTGACTTTCACCAGAACTTTGCAGTGCGCTGGCACGGCATTTGGCCCGAGGTCTTTCGCCTGAACGAATATTTGATACAAGCCACTCTCCTCGAAATCCACTTCTCCGCGCACCTCGATGCGACCAGTGCGCGCATCTATGCTAAATAAGTCCTTCACGCGGCTTGAGATGTGGTTGCTGAACGAATACACTATCTCTCCGTTCTGACCCTCGTCCAAATCAGTGGCGTTCAGCTGAATAACCAGGGTGCCCACCGGTGCGTTCTCGGGGAGGCTCACAGAGTACACGGGCTGATCAAACACGGGTACATTGTCGTTAGAATCCAGCACTTTGACCACCAAAAGCGCGGTGCCGGTCCTAGGCGGCTGGCCACCGTCCACCGCCGTTAGCACGTATCTGTGCGCCGCCTGCTGCTCTCTGTCTAGCGGCTTCTCCAGCACCAACTCGGCGAATTTGTTCCCGTCCGTTTGCGTCTGCACATCCAGGTAGAAATAGTTGTTGGTGGTGATGTCGTATGTGCGCAAGGCGTTGGAGCCCACGTCCGGATCAAATGCGCTCTCCAAAGGGAAGCGGGTTCCGGGGGTAGCGCTCTCCGAGATTTCCACGGTGATGTCGGTCTCGGGGAAGCTGGGTGGATTGTCATTAATATCTACGACCTCTATTTCTATGCGGAAAAGCTCGAGCGGGTTCTCAAGAAACACCTCCAGGTTTAACTGACAGCTGGCACTCTGCTTACAGATCTGCTCACGGTCGATTCTTTCGTTAACGAACAGAATTCCATTCTCCAGGTTCACTTCCAGATACGGTGTCCGCGAGTTGGGCACTACCTGGAAGCGTCGCGAGGCGACTTTGGTGAAGTCCAGTCCCAGGTCCTCGGCGATATTCCCCACGAACGTGCCATGTTCCGCCTCCTCCGGCACTGAGTAGCGTATTTGCGAGACAGCTCCATTCGCAATACACAGCAGAACGAATAGCACAATCATCGCCAAAGAACAAGTGCACTTGGGAAACAAAAATCTTATCCGTTTTTATTTAACGCGTCAATACCCATTACCATTAGTCCAAGGAAAGTCACAAAAATGTATAAGGCTTTTGGGAATGAACAACTTCCCTTTAGTTGTCCCGTCAAACGAGGACCATCCTGTTTGCTTTGGCCAAAGCTGGTTTGTCTCCCCCCCCAAAAAAGCTATCTTCAGATCAACAAGCTCTGCTCTCAGATGCGTCCCGATGTGGCAACAGCGCACATTCCAATGATGCAGAATTCTCCTTCAGTGATGAGATTAGTCTAAAAGCACATATCAATTCGTGGGAGGGGAAAACATAATCCATACAATTCATGCATTCGATGATTTCCTTCATCAGCTTATTTCTAACTATCAACAACTGTTATCCGACTTGTTTCTTTCTACTGTCGTGTCCGTTCCCTGTAGCGCACTCACTGCGGTCTCCTCAGCCACTACTGAATGGTATTCACTCAACTATTAGTTTTTTTCCGCAGCGCACCTCCCCTACCAGCCAACAGGATCCCTCAGCACCCGCCAAGCTCTTCCCTGATTGGACGGTTGGAACGCCCGTCAGGGTTAGACTGCGCTCCCGTGGAGTGACGCTGTCATCTCCTAGCTGGTTCTGAACTGCATACCTGACGAGACATATGGATGGAGAGAGAGAGAGAGAGAGAGAGAGAGAGAGAGAGAGAGAGAGAGAGAGAGAGAGAGAGAGAGAGAGAGAGAGAGAGAGAGAGAGAGAGAGAGATTACAGAGACACATAGAAATAGTGAGAGAGAGAAAAAAGAGAAAGAGAGATAGAAAGAGATATAAAGTTAGAGAAAGAGAGAGAGATAAAGTAAAGAAGAGAGAGAAGTTGCTATGCATAGTTCTCATCAGAATCAGAATTGTTTTTTATTGCCATGTAAGTTAACACAACACATAATTTATTGTGGCAGGAAGGTGCATACAATGAACATATACGGATCTTTAAGTAATAATAATTATTAATGCACGCATCCTAAATCCTTGACCGGTCTTCAAATGTCTCTCATATAGAAATGTCACCTGCAAAACGGACACAGATTTAATTCGTACCAAAATAGCCTATTTGGCAGGCTAATAGTTAATTATATACTAATAATACGTAACAGGATTATATATAATGCCACATAGCCTATAGGTTAATATGTGCAAATGCTATGATATGTATGCAGTCAGTCTGCATCATTTTATATCCTACGGCGGGCTTTGGAACATTCATAACATTTACGCATTGTAGTTGTTGCGCAAACATTTCTCATTTAGACAAGAGGCTTTGCGCCCTCTTCTCTGTAACCACATTTCTACCGAGGAGGGGAGAGATCTGTTTAGTGGAGCTTTCTGAATCTCCGTCAACCTCCGCCGTTCAAAGAAACATAGGGCACATGCGTCCCCTAGCGGTCTAAGGAAAAATGAAACAGAATTGGGTGGTTCAATTCCGTGCAAAATTAGAACAAATCCATAAATAGAGCTGTCGTTCACGCACTCCGTCGAGGATTTGTGACGTTTGAGAAATGTCGTTGTGTTGTTTATTTTGGTAAAAGGCAGGCTACTGGTGGACTACTACTGGGGAGGACATCTTTTTCAGAACCGGGAACTGTCCGTGACGTCAGTCGTTGACATAGACACTGAAAAATGTGAGGGAGCAGGAGGCATAAACTTGTTCACTCTCTCTTTTATTTGGAATTCGGTTGCCGTGGGCTCTAACCCAAAATATTAAATCATCATGCCTTGGATGTGTCTATCAGGTATGACGCAGTTCAAAAGTGTAGATTATTAAACAGAATATGAGATAAGCCCTATAAACAAGATGGAGTGGAAAACATAGATAATGAACACATTGTCCTTTTGTACACAAGTTTTAATTGTGTTGTATGTGTGTGTGCGTGTGTGCGCGTGCATGTGGCATGAAGTCTTTGACGGTTAGCATTGCCCCCAACAGAGCCCCTGCTACGTCAAGTCCGCACTCATCCCTCTCCCCTCCCCAAATCCAAGCCTTGTTCTCTGAACAGCTGAAATGACTTATCTTGACATTTTTCAGTTCAACATAATCAAATTCTATTAGAGCATACACTGTGATGTAGTACTGAACAGTGCCCCGGAGCCCCACATCCGAGAGAGAATGATGAGAGAGAAAGTGATGTAAGCGTTCTGTCTGGGACGCGGCCAAAAACAAGCCATCTTGGAAGCTCCCCTCCTCTTGAGTCTGGTGCCTCGGTCACGGCTGTCGTAAGAACAGACCTGGAAGCAGCCTTTACCCACTCCAGATACCCCAACCCTTACCACAGAAGCACACGCAGAATTGATCTCAGATCAGTGTGTAGATGGCACTTTATCCAGTTCATCCTCAGGGCAAAACAGGTGGAAAGAAAGAAAGAAAAGAGGCACAGGCCTACCAGAGATCAGGAGCGCTCTCTAGTGAGCCACACCGGTACTACAGCCAACTCTGGCTCTCCAATGAGTTCCAAAGAGGAGCAAAGATTTACTTCTGGATCGAGGCTGGGAGAGGAGGAAGCGTCAACCGTTGAGTGATTTCAGCAGCCGACTGTCAGATCAAATCATAATATGCCACAGGAGTGTAAACACAAATTGCCTCCAAGAGGAGATTTCCTAAATCAAGTCGCATCGAATCAGCCCAACCCGACTTGCTTCCCCTGTCCGCTTGGCTAGCCAAGGGAGTGCTGAGGGAAGACTGAATGGAATCAAACCCTGCATGAATATTTCAGGATTATGGACAATTACCGATTTGAATATATCCATCTGATTATCTTTCTCTTTCCAAGTCTCTCTCCCTCTCTCTAGCTCTCTCTCTCTCTCTCTTTAGCTCTCTCTTTCTGTTCAAGGCTAAGCAAGCCTCGGCTCGTTCTCCTCGTCGAGACACAGGCCGAGAATAGAATAGATGTCTTCCTCGCCATTCATGGGATTATAGCAGCGGGAGTCTATGGCATTTGAGTGTCGGCGTACAACAGGAGAAGGTGGCAGGTCAGAGTTAACTACCTCGACCGAGATAGTGTGCGTGGGGGATTTCAGCTCGCTTCGGCCCTGTTAACCAACAATGAGATGAGACACTTGACGAGGCGCAGGAAAACACCATCGGGGGGGGGGGGTGATTGAAAGCTCGAGTATTGTCTTTCCTTCAGGCTCCATCTGGCTCGGCCGCGAGACGACAGGGACTCTTGAAGGTGTTCCGCCGCCGAAACAGAGGGGAGAGACGGCTGCAACGTGGACGCAGCGTCTGACGGCCGCCGGGCTGTTCACTCCCCCCCCCCCGGCCCCGTCTCGGAGAGCCTGCCGGTCCTCCTCGCGCTCTGTCTGTGTCTCTGTTTGTCTCTCTCTCTCTCTCTCTCTCTCTCTCTCTCTCTCTCTCTCTCTCTCTCTCTCTCTCTCTTTGTCTCTCTTCCCCTTTTTCTGTTGCCTCTTTCTCTCACTACACATCCCTCTTTCTTTTTCACTCTCCCTCTCTCCCTGTCCCTTTTCCAGCCTCTCTCTCTCTCTCCCCTCCCACTCTGTCTCCAGTCTGAGGTGCAGCCATGCTGGTGTTCTGGTGTGTTCTCTGGGGGTCTTCTGCTGCAGGCCCATGTTGGTTTCACACTGTCTGCCTCTGAGTGAGGGGCTTTTAGGAGCCTGCCAGAGCTTGAGTGACACAGCCCTGACAAAACCATTCTGGAACACGCCACACGCGTGTCAGGAGCGATCGGGTTGGGGTTGCGTGTGTGTGTGTGTGTGTGCGGGTAGACGTGTGTGTTTGCATCGGGGTTAGGGTGAGCTGTGGTGTGGCGTGACAGATGGGATTTCGACAGTGGCTATTTGTTGTTGTTCGTGTGCCGTGTGGCTTATTTGCTAATGTGCAGTGTGGTTTGTTTTCCAGACTTGTGGGCCTTCGCTCTCCTCTTGGGCCACAGGAGATGACAAGGTGGACTGTCAGTGAGGTCATAGAAGAGGCGGATCAAGACAAACACACACACGCTCCCATCGGCGCACACTTAAACACAAGAACACACGCACACAAACAAACAGACCAACTTAAAAACCCTAACCCTCCAGCAGTCCCACTGATGCTTCACCTTAACCCAAAAACCTAACCTGAACCCTCATCCTGAAACGAACCCTCGATCCTAGCCTTAACCCTAAAACTTGCCCTAACTCCAAACCCGAAAGCCTTGTCATTCTAACCTTACAGTCCCTGAAACCCTCTAGACAATGCAGGAGCCACAGTCAGGTCAAATCTTTCCTGAGTATACCAGTCTGCAGGGAACCTCTGGTCCCCACATGACTAGCTGAACACACCCACACACAGAAACACGCCCACGCACGCACACATACACACTCACTCACGCACCACACCGTGCATACACATCCCCCATATCCTGCGTCATCATCATGTACGGCAGGTGCAAGGATCCAAATAGGTGACGGATTGGCATGAAAGCATCAGATTCGAATGAGCCACAGCGTCTGGAGGTCAGGCTTCCTGTCCTGGAGGTCAGGCTTCCTGTCCTGTAGGTCAGGCTTCCTGTCCTGGAGGTCAGGCTTCCTGTCCTGTAGGTCAGGCTTCCTGTCCTGTAGGTCAGGCTTCCTGTCCTGTAGGTCAGGCTTCCTGTCCTGGAGGTCAGGCTTCTTGTCCTGGAGGTCAGGCTTCCTGTCCTGTAGGTCAGGCTTCCTGTCCTGGAGGTCAGGCTTCCTGTCCTGTAGGTCAGCCTTCCTGTCCTGGAGGTCAGGCTTCCTGTCCTGGAGGTCAGGCTTCCTGTCCTGGAGGTCAGGCTTCCTGTCCTGTAGGTCAGGCTTCCTGTCCTGGAGGTCAGGCTTCCTGTCCTGGAGGTCAGGCTTCCTGTCCTGTAGGTCAGGCTTCCTGTCCTGGAGGTCAGGCTTCCTGTCCTGGAGGTCAGGCTTCCTGTCCTGTAGGTCAGGCTTCCTGTCCTGGAGGTCAGGCTTCCTGTCCTGGAGGTCAGGCTTCCTGTCCTGTAGGTCAGCCTTCCTGTCCTGGAGGTCAGGCTTCCTGTCCTGGAGGTCAGGCTTCCTGTCCTGTAGGTCAGGCTTCCTGTCCTGGAGGTCAGGCTTCCTGTCCTGGAGGTCAGGCTTCCTGTCCTGTAGGTCAGGCTTCCTGTCCTGGAGGTCAGGCTTCCTGTCCTGGAGGTCAGGCTTCCTGTCCTGGAGGTCAGGCTTCCTGTCCTGTAGGTCAGGCTTCCTGTCCTGGAGGTCAGGCTTCCTGTCCTGTAGGTCAGGCTTCCTGTCCTGGAGGTCAGGCTTCCTGTCCTGGAGGTCAGGCTTCCTGTCCTGGAGGTCAGGTAGTCTTCTCTGTCCCTGTTCTCCAGGCCATTCAATTCGATCTGACTAAAACTTCCTGTAGAATCCACACAGATCTCAAGCTCCCTGTGGAGGAACAAGTAGATGATAGCCTATAGATAGATATAATTCCCCTGCTACTGGGCAACATTCGTATGCAGGCCCACACAGACGGAGTAAACAAACCGCTTCAAAGCTAACCCTGTTCCAGGCCTTCCTCTGCACATGAAGGGTGAAGTGTCATAAATACGGACCACTACAAAATACAAACAGAGGTGTGCCGACCGTGTTTGATTGGATGTGTGAAGGTTTGCAGGAGTGAACTTGTTACCCATGAGCTTTTGTGGATTAACTTCTAACTTCCGTTCTTCCTTGAAGCAACCTAGCTGCAACAGCCCGCAACCATAGGAAATGACTCATCGACGCGGACCAGCTTTGGGAACCTATGGCGGTGGATGGCGAGATGAGTCAAATTTAGCTTCAAAGTGGACAAATTGAACACGGTTATAGTAGCTAACTGTCACGCCTTGATACCAGTAAAGTATGTGATGTTGAGTTCTACAAATGTATTTAGCCTAGTGAAATTCTCTACAGTGACAACCATCAAGTTGACGCAAATCCATTGGACCTTCTAACTATATCCTGAAATGAGGTAACCTATAGGAAAAGTATGTCCCTGAAGGGAAGACAGCGAACAAAGAGCTACTAAATTGTGACAAACAAGTTCAAGATCAATTCAGTTTATTGTCATAGAAACAGGCATGCAGGCGTGCGCAGAATAGCAAATGTGCACCTTAAAAGAATGGCAGAAAAAAATGTCAAACAGTTACACATCCTGTACATAATCAGAGGGTGTTATTTCACCTGACATGGTGTGTCTACTTACCACTGAATCAGATGTACAGCGAAGAAAGCACGTTATTATCCTTGACGCTTGTATTTTTCATTTCCAGCTCTTGCACTCTATTGAATGGAATTGAATGGATGCGTTGGTGCAATAAGGTTGAATTAAAGTCTCTCTGAGTCATCGCTCTGCAGGGACTTATTTGACGCTAACGCAAATAGAATATTTAGACGAGGTAAATCGTGGAGGAGAGGAAGGTGTCTGCAGTCACTCACTAAGATCCCAGACTTCAGCCGGCGTAATTTACAGGACAAAATGACAGCGTTCAAGTGGGACAGTTTGAGGGAGGGGGTGGGTTGGTGGTCCGCTGTACGAGTGTGTGTGTGTGTGTGTGAGTGTGTGTGTGTCTCAATGAGAGGGTGAGAGATGAGGACAGAGGGAAAAGAGTATCCGTCACACGCCCATACGACTGACAGCTCATATAAATCAGCATCCGTCGGAGCTATAAAATTACCATTTCCCAAATGAGAGCCAAAATCCGGAGCCAGGGCTGGAAGGCAGGTCCCTGGGCGCCGGGAGAGGCCGGGCTGGCCAGGGTGATTAACGGCTGCAGGTCCACTCCAGAGCCCTGGGCCCCAAACCAGTGCCAGCGAACTACTGCGTCTGTTCACCGGGTCAGGTGCTCTACAATGAATTCTCTCCAGCCGCTCACCCCCGTCCCCCACCCACCCCCCACCCACCCACCCACACACACACACCCCAGTCCAGACCAGACTCACAATGTGCATTTCTCTGTTCCAAACCAGTCCCAAGAGCTCTCACTAGGTAGGAAAGCATATTTAAGTAAGAGTGGGCTTTGTATAATGTGACATGAATATTACTCCCTCCTCCAAAGGGGTGTCGGTGGTTTCCCTCCCCCGCCTCCCTCTCCCACGTGGCGACTGTCATCGCTGTGTTCCAGTCCTTTGTCTCCGCGCCGCTCTCAGCCTTCCAAGGGCGAGAGGGGAGCGCGGGTGCAAATTGCTTCTCCAAATCTGGCAACCTCGCACGTTCCACCCCCCCCCCCCCCCCCCCCCCCCCCAGTGAGTGAACCTGACCCCCCCAGAGCCCCAGGAAGGAAAACAAAGGCTCAGATTACATCCTTGTCTCAACAACACCTAAACACGCAGATGAAATTTTAAGCCCCCTCCCCTCCCCACACACATCTTGCCATGTCTCTTGTGAGAGCAAGGACACACACTCGCGCACATTTATTTAAACGCACACTCGCACGCACACTTTCGGAAATCCCTCTCTTCCACTCTCCCTTGTCCCTAGAAACACACACAGATCAAAAGGCATGTTCACTCTTTAACAGCCCATAGTCCATTCAGGACATGCTGTAAAACTGATGCAGTGATTGGAAAGAGGAGGATGTGTGTGTGTGTGTGTGTGTTTGTGTGTCTGGGATATTATTAACACCAATTAGTAGGAACATAACAAACTATGATTGTAAAGTCAAAGATGAGCACCCAGTAAACAAGGAACGATAGATCTAACCCCCCCCCCCCGTCAAACAAACATACACCCGCTCACACACACACACGCTCACACACACACAGTCACACACACCTTCTCGGACCCTTCTAGCCAGCGATTAATTGAAAAGCTTAATTATCGGGGGGCAAGACGATGCTTAACTGCTCTTGGCTCCTCCTCATCGGGCTGTCTCCAAACTCTCTCTCTTTCATCCTCTCTCTCCCTCCCTCCCTTCCTCCATCTCTCTCTCTGTTTACTTCGCGTCGAAAACATTGCAATGTCCCCCACATCAAACTCTCGCTCTAACCCCCGTCTAATTACCCACCCATTTAACATTTATCTTAATTACTCCCTGACTAAATTAATTATTTGATAATTAATTTAAATATAGTTTTGGAATTAATTATTGTTGCATTGCTGATAATTAGTCGTGTTAATTAACTTGGATAGATTGGTATCCCCTCCGCGAATTGTGTCTGACTTCCAAAAGGGCCTTGACTATTGTTTACCACAGCGTCTCATTACGTGGTCTGGACTCGGATAGACACCGTTTAACTGGGCGCATGCTGTCAGTTTGTTTGTTTGTTTATGACTTGGGAGGGCCAAGGCCAATCCATTTGTTTTGCTGAACGGGGATCAAATATGCCTTTCCTCTTCATTCAGCCGTAATTTTATTCTCCCCCGTGTTCCCAGGCCGGCTAGAGAACACGCCAGAACACCAGCATGGCTGCAGCTCGTCGTCTGACAGTCCCTGCTCCCCCAGCGTGTGTTTTTCTCACCCTCTCACTCTCCACTTTATTCCTCCGCTCCCTCAAACTTCATCCTCTTTCGGTGTGTCTCCTCGCACACAGCGCCCATTCGCCCTGACATGAAGTTGCGGAGTTAGAGCCATAATAACGCTAGCTAAGCCGCTCGCTGCCATGTTGAGAAACAAGGGGGGGACAGTTCATAAAAAAAACGGAAAAAAAGGAAAAGAAAAGGTGGCTACGATCAATAGTGTCACCTTTAGACGGAACACCGGGGGTGAGCGAGGGACGGGGGACATCTGGCTGGAGGAGGGCGAAGAGGGGACAAAAGACAGCGTCGTCCCCCTCACCACCGCCACCACCACCAACCCCACGTGGTGATGAGGCTTATCGTGGGGAGGGGGAGGGGGGGGGGGGGTGGAAGGGGGGATGGGGGGGGGTAATGATACCCCACAGGGCCTGGCAACAGAAGAACATGAGGGGGTGTGTTACGCAGGGAGCACACACACACTCGCGCGCACACACACACACACACACTCTCCTGAAACCTCCCTCTGTGTCTATGATAAGAACTCTGTTAGGTGTCTGCTTGAGTCACAAGTCCTGGGCTTAAGAGTAGCTAATCATGTCAGTCTTGTCGGTGGGGACATGGGGGGCGGGGGGCGGGGGGTGGGGGTGCAGGGTTAGAGTCCTGTGGATGGTGGCTGGCGCTGAAGCGATGGAAAGGATGAGCGGTTCCTATTCAGTTTGGTTTTGTGCGCGTTGCCCCTGGATACTACCAAGGTGGCATTGAAAAGTATGAATAACCTATAGATTTACAGCAATATGACTTCCTGGAGAACTGCTTCTTTCCACTCATCCTACACACACAACATCCCTCTCTTTCTCTCGCACACGCACTTCACCCCTCCTCTCCGCCTCTCGCACACGCATAGAACCTAGCCCTTTCTCCAACACACACACACCTGCTCCGTCACACGCTCACCCCCTCCCCAGCCCGGTGCAGCCTCCAGATGCTGCCCTGCAGTGCCGGGTCTCGGTGGCGGTGGACCGAAGCCACGGAGCGGAGCGGAAAAATCCAGGCTGAATTTAATGACATGTATGACAATTATTGTGCGGCCCCATGGAGACAGACACAAATTTAATAAGTTGTGCGTGCGCCTGCCCTCCAGCCTCATCAGGAGGAGGGTCTCAGAGGGCCACCGGGAGACGACGCCGTTTCTGGTTCTTTCCGTCTTTTTCTTCTTCTCCTTCACGCTCCCCCTCCACCCCCCCCCCCCCCCCCCATTACGATAAGCAGTGGCTTAATTAATTAAACAGGGTCAGGAGCTGGCGCCACCGCGATGCCTTTCACTTTATTACTGTCGAAGCGCGCCACCTTTTCTTCGGGAATTTCCGCGTCCTTTTGTTACTCCTTCCTGTCTGTCTATTCCGGGTGTGCGTGCTGTAGATGGGGGAAGGAGGGCAGATGTAGATGGAGGATGGATGTGGGTGTCTTGGGCAGAACGCGGCCTGATGAACTTACCAGTGCTGGTTAGAATAGAGTTCTTCCTCTTCTCCTACCGTCAAGTTTACCGTCACTTTTCCCCAGCTTAGCGCGGGATCAAGCTTAGGATTTGTATTCATGTTTCCCCTGTAGAAATGTTAAATCGGGGATATACGTTTGGGAGCGCCGTGTGAACACACCCAGGTAATGGGGGATGAGCGCCGAATGAATCTCTCTTCCTCTCCTCCTTCTCCTCGTCCTGCTCCTCCCTCCACCTCGCCCCAACTTTGTAATCCTCTTAGAAATTCCGCTCCACAGTACAGGCCAGATATCAAAAAACGTACCCAGGGTGTCAATATTGACGTTGTAAAGCAGAGAAGGCCCTAGAAAACAGCTGTCAGCGGCACAGGGCCTGGGAGGAGTGCGAAGAGCAAATGTTGGAGTTAAAAGGGGATAGTGTTGTTCTTCCTGGATCTCCGTCTCGCCCCCCGGCCTGGCATTGCCCGGGAGGGGGAAGTGTTTGATCAGCGTGGGAGGACAATCGATCACACACAACCCCCCCCCCCCACCCCCGCCCCCACCCTGGACGTTCCAGAATGTTCAGACAGCCAGTGAGCTTGGAGAGGGACGGACGCAAATGCCCTGGCATGCTGGAGTTAAAAAAAACTCTGGAGTCCGGACTGAGAGCGAACCCTGTTCTTGACGTGGACGTATTTATAAGACATTTTCGGTTTGGGCTTTACAGAAAACCCTTTTTCAAGAAAGCATCGGCAAAGGAAACGTCTTCCTTAAGTGACAAATCATGCAGTCCTCGCGATGAGAATGCGTTGGCGAGAGTTACCAACGTTTAATGACACACAACAAAGCTTAAAGATTTCCAGATGACACCCAGAGGAACAACGCTTAACTGAAAATGAAACACCCAAACATGGAGGTCAAGCGCAGCAATAAAGGAAACTGAAGAACTGAAACCAACGCAACAATTCCAGAAAAAGTTGCACACGGGCTGGAAATTAGACCCCCCCCCCCCCCCCCCCTGAGCTGTGGATTCCCACTGAAACAGGAAATTAGAATCCAGAACCTCAGCCAATTTATTTAAGCATGTGACCTCGACCCAGATCCAGGGAGAGGAGCGAGTGAGGATGCCGAGGGGGCGCAAGGCTGAGTGGCGGCGGAAGGAGACGGCGTGAGGTGCTGAGAAAACTGCCCTTGCCACTGCGAGGTCGCTCATTACCTCGGCTGAATTGGAGCGGGGCGAAAAGCAACGCCATGTGATTCATGCATGAGAGATTAGCGCCTCTGAGGACAAACTGAGTGAAGGATATGACACGGACAGGCAGGTGTGGCGGGGTTGCTCGCTCTCTCTCTCTCTCTCTCTCTCTCTCTCTCTCTCTCTCTCTCTCTCTCTCTCTCTCTCTCTCTCTCTCTCTCTCTCTCTCTCTCTCTCTCTCTCTCTCTCACACACACATTTATTACTTCCATTTTTTCTCTCAATCCCCAGCTCTCAAGTTTTCCTCCGCTCTCTCACTTCGGTAATTCTCTTTGAGGATTCGAGAGCCCCAACATACCAACACCTGAATAACCAAGATGACCAAATGTGCAATATTTCCAGACTCACCTTTGCATTCTTCCACAGGGATCGAAGACAATACCCCTCCCCCCTCTTCCCTTCACAGACATGCCCGACTGAAACCACAGTTCCTGTCGAACAGGATGTGGTCCCTCCCTCATATTTCCCTCCCAAATGACTCCAACCAAAAGGACAAGGCTCTCTGCTCACCGCTCCCACTGCCCCTCCTGATTTAAATGCCATTTGTCTATGACCTTCAATAGCGGTTGTTCTCTGTGAATTGGTGCTACATCAAAAACAAGTCAGGATCAAAGCACATCTCTGTCCTGGTTCAACCTTCCACCCTTTGTTGTGGGCAGAAGGGACCTAAACAACAACAACAACAAAATCCCCCGCTGCCTGAACCAAAAAGCCAAACCTGGCAGGCCTCAACCACCGAAAACACCAGGAGCCTTCTGGAAGTTTCTGAAGTTTCGAGACAGTATCCAGAAGAGCTGCGCGTTTCAGCTACTTCACCATGGGTCGTGCCCCTCCCCCCCCCCCCCCCCCCCCCTAAAAGGGATGAGTTAAGAGGAAGAAAGTGATAATGGGGATCGCACCTTTGTCCATGCACGTCATCACAGCGTCATACTGAGAGCTATTGACTAAATGTTTGCACAGCGCAAGTCAAAGCAGGAAGAGTGGAAGAGCCTCTGACAGTGTCGCAGTACATCAGGAAGTGTCTGTGTGATTCCTCGCCCTCGGAGTATTCGCTTCTTTCATTTCCCTGCTTGAACAGAATGGAGGAGCGCAATCAAGCATTCACACACACACACACACACACAGACTGACTCAAAATCGAATCCACAGTCAGTTCCCTTTCGCCTCTCCGAACACTCTCTCACACACACATGCAAACACACACGCATGCACACGCAATGTAAAACAGTAATGAGTGCTGGCAGGTCTGTGTTTGGCATATGCGAGACTGAATTTGTGGCTTCATATTCAATTAGTGTAACTGTTGCTAGGGCCAAGAGAGCCTGTGGGCATGAAGAGACCAAATGAAATAAATAACACGTCAAAACATAAACATCTCTAATTACGTCAAACATACACTGTCCGGAACCCATAGTGTCGGTGTAGACCCTTACAAAGTCAGAGGGTGAAGCAAACTCCATTCATCATGCATGACTCGATTGTCTGTCGAAGCTACAACGTGTCTCATCCGAAAGTATTTTCCTATAGCTGTAGGCTTGATGAAGATTTAGCTGTGTGCCAATCGGCTTCCATGTTAGACCCCATTCTACATTCACTCTTTAATCATTCTGGTTCTATCCAGTCACCCTCTTACACATTACCAGGGCATTATGTTAAAGACCAGGAACTCACACTGTCTCCAACATAGCTCTAAGACGCTATGCTTGTTAACTCATATAAAACACCTTGTTTTATATGAGTGGGGGGGAGGGCGGGGGGAGGGCGGGCGGGGGGAGGGCGGGCGGGCGAGGGGAGAGACCAAGGCCAAGGTTGTCGTCTGTCTCAATCCCCGTCCAACCAAGAACCAATTCAGAGCCAATCACCAGGATACAGAAGACGAAGGGAGCTAAGATACATGTGTGTGTGTCTGGGGAGAGTTGGGAAGAGGGGGCAGGAGGAGGGCACCATGGGACAGGGGGCTGAAGTCTTATGAGTGTTGTCAGTTAGGTAATGGGAACGCTGACAGGTTTCGAGGAGGTGGGGTGAAAAAGCTAAATGTTTCCAGAGGACCCTCAACCGGAGCAGAGCTGCCCTTGGGGTGCTTCCAGCACTGAGCATCACCACTGGAGAGAAGAGAAGACACCAGACTGGACAGGAGAGAAGACACCAGACTGGACAGGAGAGAAGACACCAGCCTGGACAGGAGAGAAGACACCAGACTGGACAGGAGAGAAGACACCAGACTGGACAGGAGAGAAGACACCAGACTGGACAGGAGAGAAGACACCACACTGGACAGGAGAGAAGACACCACACTGGACAGGAGAGAAGACACCAGACTGGACAGGAGAGAAGACACCAAACTGGACAGGAGAGAAGACACCACACTGGACAGGAGAGAAGACACCACACTGGACAGGAGAGAAGACACCAGACTGGACAGGAGAGAAGACACCAGACTGGACAGGAGAGAAGACACCAGACTGGACAGGAGAAGGGATGGATTATACATGTATGGATTAATTAATACATGGATGGATAGATGGAAAGATGGATAGATGGATGGATAGATGGATGGCTGGATGTCTGGATGGATGAAATGGTTCTTTGAAAAACGTCAACAATCATTAAACGTCCAGGCTGCAACTCATGTAGTTGGTTTAAATATCAATTGAAAGTACGGACACTTCTTATTTGGAAATGGTTCTGATCACGACTGCTGTGCTTGAGGAATTTCACTTTTCAACCTGGCAGAGAGCTAAGATATCCATCCTTTTAAAGCAGGACCGAGAATGGAAGCTGGTGTGATGCAACGCAATTATTGCATTACTATAAGCATTGTTAACTATGTATTTCTGGTTCTGATACCTTTACTTTGAAGGGGCCTGGATGTGGTTGCTGCGCGTGTGTTGTACTGGAGAGCATGGAGTGTGACCATTAAATATACAATAAAATTAAATATAAGTTGCCGTAAATTACAATATAAAAATACAAAAATACAAATATTACAAAAAATACAAATGTACAAGATACCATTTTGTAATGCAGTGCAAAAAGCAGTGTGTTTTAAGCAAGAAGTCATTAGAGTCAGTGTGGTCCCTTGGCCTTGTTGAAGAGGCCAACAGCGGAAGGGAAGAAACTGTTTTTGTGGCATGAGGTATTGGTCTTGATGGACTGCAGCCTTCTGCCGGAGGGGAGTGACTGAAACAGGGTGTCCAGGGTGGGAGGAGTCGGCCACAATCTTCCTCGCTCGCCTCAGGGTCCTCGAGGTGTGCAGGTCCTGGAGGGTAGGCAGTGTAGCGGGGTTTGCTCGTTTAAAGATAGAAATACTTAATTTATCATAAAGTCTGGGGCACCACCCTAATATTGGTTTAGGACATTAGGGAATCCTATGTTTAATATGTAATAATCAGTCTCATCTTTAGGAATGAATTCGTTCTAAGAGTAGAGCCAATCGTAACATCAGTGAACACGCACGTCAAAATATCTTTACAATGAATTTATTCAAGTAAGGTAAACAGATCTTATGAAAAGTTGGATTATGGGTTTGATATGAGAGATTGGTTTCAATGAACAGAATGAAATGGTCTAACTTAAAGAAAGGCAGAAATTGTACAGTCAGTGATTACATCCTTACAAATCATAAACAGAGCTCACGCCAATGCCATGTCGAGGAGGAAAGAGCGTTAGCCATAGTTACGTTTGATCAGGGGTTGATCAATGATGTTGAGGGCGGTTTGCGCCAAAGGTCCATTTGAAGAATCTGAAGTCACAGCGCGGCTGCGCTGGGTCATGTGACTGAGTCTGCGAGATCTCAGTGAAGTCGCATTTGGAATTGCGTTTTTGGTTCTTCTGTTGAAACGTCCAGATAGTGTCGCGATCACTATAAAGTTGAATCTCAGGAGAAGCTTGGCGACGTCCTTGGAACGCCAATCCTGATGGCGTTCATGCCATGGTCGGTTTCGCTGGAGTCCGAGATTGATGGTCATCTTAGGGCTTTATACAGTTCGAGGGAGGACCCGTCTGTGGTCAGATGTGGATTGGGGGAAGCTGGGTTCTCAACTCCCCCCTCCTTCCTTCACACCTACCAAAGGTGTGATCTGATCTCTGGCTGATCATTCGATGGTTCAAATATTGTTCTGGACATCTTGGTACAGTTACAAAATATAGTTGAATGATTGTTTTATTATGATAGCTTCGTGTAGATACCAAGAATGACGTGGTTATCTTTCAGGAAGAAGGAGTTGTTACTAGAATCAAGATTTCAGTGAACACAACATTAAAACAAAGTAACAAACATAACACAAATATCCCTCTCATAATTCTCCACCTTGTACTCTTGTGGTAAAGTCTCAAGAACTTTCCTCAAAAGTTCTGATCAAGGTATGTTCTTTGTTCAAATCGCCGCCGAAACGGATAGCAAATGGTCGCTGGAGACGTGTTGTCTAAATCAGGCCCTTTGAAGCTTGCAAGCTAGCAGGAGGGCTGATTTGGTAGATTGGGGAGGTCCCCCCCCCATTCTATGGTTCCTTTGCATCGGCGTTTGGTGGGTAATCAGCATACTGAGGGTGTCACAAGGGCTGATTCTGATGTGATTGAATCACTCTTCAGGTGTGGCAAGATGTTGGCTCCGTGTGGTCTTGTGGACCTCACTACATCCCCCCGGATGTCAACTTTCATAGACCGTCGTCGATGAAACTGTTGACATGAAGACAAGAGAAGAAAGACCACAGCAGCGTAACAGCATGTCACCCCCCCTCCCCAGACATTGGCATGGCTATGAGTGATTAAGCTATGACATGACATAGGAAAAAGGTTGAGAGGAAATTATTGAAACAAAAAGAGGCACTTGAAGTGGCTTACAATGGCCGTAGCAATTGAAGCTTTGTGACTAGGGGTCTAGATGAGGGAAAAGTTGTCAGCTTTCCAATCTTTTTAAATCAAACTAGTTTCAATAAACTCATTTAGGTTATGGTTACAATTGACTGCCAAAGACGTATACAAATAACAAATAAAGGTACAAGGTAATTATAGTACATACTTTACACAATTATAGTTACTAAGTAGCTTCTTGAAGTCAACGTAACTAAACCACATTGATGAACTGCATCTAATAATGTAACTTTAGTTTGGCAACCACTGTTATTTTAAAACACAGCTGCGGGAATAGTCAATGCTTTTTTCGACAAGCTATATTGTGGCGGCATAATAGGTTACGTGTAGAAACTGCATTGTTTAGTTGCTTATAAACAAAAGTCCTTCAGGACTAATCACTACTGTCTGTTTCCTTGAACTAGACATGTGCACCAACGTATTAGTTGGTTGGTTAACCCTTTCACACGTAGGTTCTAAATTCCTTGACTGGTCCCCCAGAGTGAGTTTTTTATGCGCGTGAGTTTGGATCAATCTCAACGTTCCAGAAATTGATTATGACGCATTAAAATCGAAGTGCTATACAATTTAAGTATTTCTCGGTTCGCATTTTCCATTGACCTAGTTTGCACCCCGTATTAGTGACGAATACTCCATTCATTGGTTGTTTTGTTTATCCACCTTCTCGTTACGTATTTCTTCCGCTTCAGGGGACTGGCGGAAACCTTCAAAGTAGATATTTTGGCTATTATTCTGGTGACTGAAGTATTTGTATAACTCAAATTATACCACCCATATAGTTTGCACGATACTGAGATGAAAGCATGAACTGTTGTATTTCACGAGGTGATGTTTTTGCCAAACTAGCTAGCTCGTAGTGTAGTAAAGAGTCAATCAACAAGTTAGCTGTTGCTAATTTACTAGGCTATGTTACGTTGTTTGTGTGGTCGGATTATAACGAATACAAAATAATTTGGATACATCCAGTCAGTCTAATTTGATTTATATTCATCGTTTTGTTTTCTCTAGCTGGCTTCCATCTCGTAAACCTTCTGAGTTGGCAACGCAGCCAGTGTTCACAAAATAAGTTACTGGATGGAAGCCAGCTAAACGAAAACAAAACGATACATTACAATCCTAGTAATACGCTAGACTGACTAGATGCACTTGCATTACTTTGTTATAATCCTACTACACAAACTACGTAACATAGCCAAGTAAATTAGCAGCAACTGTTGATCGTCAACCAAATTGAGCTATAGGCGAGACTGGAACATGACTCCCACACACCTCGGCGAAAGGCGATCAAGCAAGCTCATGCTGCTTGGATACCTTCAAACCTTTTTGGTTGGCATCTTTATCTGGGAAACTTTTCTGGTGAGTAGATTATTTATACCCACAAAATATACACATACCTGTGGCATGATATTGAGACGAAAGCATGACCTGTGGTTGTTTTCCACTATCTGATGTTTTTACTAGCTAGCTCGTAGTAAAGGGTATTATTCAGGTAACTAGCGATTACTAACTTGCCATGTTTAGTCAAATTAAAGCAAACACAATAATTCAGACATCCATTCTATATTGATGGCTATGTTTTGTGATCTCTTGCTACCATCTACTGTCATTAATTTCCGTGTTGCTCATTTCCGTGTTGCTCATTTATTGTCAGGCCACAGTTCAAGCAAAAATGAGAGGCAAGTGTAATTTGTTTGGAAAATCTGGGCTAGGGCTAGTTGATGGACGACATGTAGAATAAACCAGACTTTATGCTTATTCAATCTAACAACCTATTGAAATGACACGACGGCAATGTATGACTGTAATGTTTCATAGGGTAATGAAACGCACCACTTGTCATACCACTTGATTGCCTGCTGTTGACCGTTTTCTATATCTTGAACATCTCCCTATAATTTTACAGGTGAATGTTGGCCTGCACAGGCCCCGTTCCAAGAAACAGAACATGACAGCACTGCTGTACAAATTGTCCATGTATAGTACATGGCCTTCTCTCAGGTGTCGAGCAAGTACAGTCAGCACAAAGTGACCATTCCTTGCTGAACATCAACGAGACCGTCAAACACCTAATTCCTTGATGTACCAGCAGCATGTTTATTTTTTTGCAAAGGCTGAAAGCCCATCTCCCATCCCACACCATCACCACATTGCATAGAGGGACTGTAGAGAGCATCCCAAGGAGCTGCATCACGGCCTGCAGAGGACAGTGAGGACAGCTGAGAAGATAGTCAGGATCTCTCTGCCCTCCCTCACAAACATCTATACCAAATGCTGCACCCCCAAACCCACACGCATTGTGGACAAACCCATGCACCCCACACGCTCCTGTACATCATCAAACTCAATATTTTTGCATATTGCTGCTACCTCAATAACTGATGTCCATGTATTATGGTATTAGTATGTTATGTTTACATTCAGTTTCCCTTGCACTAGCTTACTTGTTTACATTCACAGTATCCCCACTTCTTGGTGTTTTGAGGCATTTGTCACAAATTTCATCTTGTCTTATTGGACCAATTTTATTGACCTAATTCCACACAGTTGTTGTAGTTGTCTAGGTTATGTCTAGGTCCTGGAAGAACGTTGTTTTGTTTCATTGTGTACTGTAAGTATATGATGACAATAAATACCAGTTGACTTGTCATGACAACAGATCCAGAAATCCCAAGCCCTTCATGATCCTGGATGTCCATAGTGGATCCTGTGTAAAGGATCATGTCCTAAACATAGCCAGTACATCACACAACTCAAACATGCTGTACCTTTTTGCCGATATGTTGACGGAAGCTTTGCCTACCCCTACACAGTAAGGTTTTAAATAATTTTGATGTGATATTTTTTATAGCTGTGTGCTAATGATATTCATTGATATGTAACGTGACAATGACGAGATTGTACCCTTTCCTGGACATGTAATTAGCTACCTGAAATGAGTAAAAGGATACGTGTTAAAAATTAAGAAACGTGTTGGTGTGGGCTTTTTAACTTATTAAAATATTTATTAAAATAACTTAGTACTGTCATTACTGTTCCGATTTTTAAATATTCACACAGGTGAATCCACAGTAAATTGATATGATATATTATCGTAGTGTAGCTTTCGAGAAGCTAACTTGGCTAATGACGATAATGTAGGCTGCCATGTTTTTTGTTTTGATCAGTACTCTGCATTGTGGGTGTCAAATGGTCAACGAGATGACCTAATCTTCTCACGAGAAAATACTGAGGTGTACGGGGTCAAGGGGTACATCATCAAGGGTCATATTTGTTGCCGGAAGACAAAAAAATCAAAGATGGCCTCTAGTAGCTCAAAACGAGACGAAAGACAGACGAATGTCAGATGTTTTAGATGCATATTTGTGAACGTATATCTATTATTTCGATCTCTGGTTGGTTGTACAATAGTAAAATCTGTTGAAAGCGATAGCCAAGTCAAGGAAAACGGATAATATTATGGTTTACTAGGTGGCGTGAGTAAAGCGTGAGTTATTTTTGGTTAGCTGTTAGCTAACATTAGCTAAACTAAATTGTTTGAACGTTTTCTTATGGATAATAAAGGTAAACTTTCTCAAAATATACAGTAAATTGAGATTCATGTTTATAACATACGCGTAGGCTAATGCTGAAGAGTTTATTGTTACGTAATAAGCCAAACTGGACATTCTAAAGGACGCGTTCCAACACACCGGTGTGTTGGTACGCTCCAGGGACCAGCCAGGACTCAACACACCGGTGTGTTCGTACGCGTCAAAGGGTTAATTCACTTAACCAAATAGCTACACTATTAAAATAGAGGCTATAATAAAGGCTCTTATGCTACTTTCCGTGAAGAGCTGGCCGAGGCAGATTACAACGTAAATGTCGGGGCAGCGGTGTTTCTGAGCACGCGCGTACCTCCGGTCAAACCTAGCCGCTTCCTTTGAGCTAGCTGGTCCCACACACACACTCGTGGTGGCGGTAGGTTACGTGTACAGAACTGCGTTGTTTAGTTGCTTCTAAACAAAAGTCCTTCAGGACTAAGCACTACTGTCTGTTTCCCTGAACTAGACATGTGCACCAACGTATTAGTTGGTTGGTTAATTCACTTAACCAAATAGCTACACTATTAAAATAGAGGCTATAATAAAGGCTCTTATGCTACTTTCCGTGAAGAGCTGGCCGAGGCAGATTACAACGTAAATGTCGGGGAAGCGGTGTTTCTGAGCACGCGCGTACCTCCGGTCAAAACTTAGCTGCTTCCTTTGAGCTAGCTGGTCCCACACACACACTAGCAGCTATTTCACGAAAAACAATTGAATACGCACACAGCCACTGTAGCCTAGGCACAGTAGTATTAAATACATGGTGCTACATACAGTTAGAGCTCGCTCTATTTTAACAGTTCGTTTCACAAAAGTTACGATTGCTCATTTCAATCTATCTTAGCCTCACACGGGGAACCAATATGTAGCGGGGTTTGCTCGTTTAAAGATAGAAATACTTAATTTATCATAAAGTCTGGGGCACCACCCTAATATTGGTTTAGGACATTAGGGAATCCTATGTTTAATATGTAATAATCAGTCTCATCTTTAGGAATGAATTCGTTCTAAGAGTAGAGCCAATCGTAACATCAGTGAACACGCACGTCAAAATATCTTTACAATGAATTTATTCAAGTAAGGTAAACAGATCTTATGAAAAGTTGGATTATGGGTCTGATATGAGAGATTGGTTTCAATGAACAGAATGAAATGGTCTAACTTAAAGAAAGGCAGAAATTGTACAGTCAGTGATTACATCCTTACAAATCATAAACAGAGCTCACGCCAATGCCATGTCGAGGAGGAAAGAGCGTTAGCCATAGTTACGTTTGATCAGGGGTTGATCAATGATGTTGAGGGCGGTTTGCGCCAAAGGTCCATTTGAAGAATCTGAAGTCACAGCGCGGCTGCGCTGGGTCATGTGACTGAGTCTGCGGGATCTCAGTGAAGTCGCATTTGGAATTGCGTTTTTGGTTCTTCTGTTGAAACGTCCAGATAGTGTCGCGATCACTATAAAGTTGAATCTCAGGAGAAGCTTGGCGACGTCCTTGGAACGCCAATCCTGATGGCGTTCATGCCATGGTCGGTTTCGCTGGAGTCCGAGATTGATGGTCATCTTAGGGCTTTATACAGTTCGAGGGAGGACCCGTCTGGGGTCAGATGTGGATTGGGGGAAGCTGGGTTCTCAACTCCCCCCTCCTTCCTTCACACCTACCAAAGGTGTGATCTGATCTCTGGCTGATCATTCGATGGTTCAAATATTGTTCTGGACATCTTGGTACAGTTACAAAATATAGTTGAATGATTGTTTTATTATGATAGCTTCGTGTAGATACCAAGAATGACGTGGTTATCTTTCAGGAAGAAGGAGTTGTTACTAGAATCAAGATTTCAGTGAACACAACATTAAAACAAAGTAACAAACATAACACAAATATCCCTCTCATAATTCTCCACCTTGTACTCTTGTGGTAAAGTCTCAAGAACTTTCCTCAAAAGTTCTGATCAAGGTATGTTCTTTGTTCAAATCGCCGCCGAAACGGATAGCAAATGGTCGCTGGAGACGTGTTGTCTAAATCAGGCCCTTTGAAGCTTGCAAGCTAGCAGGAGGGCTCATTTGGTAGATTGGGGAGGTCCCCCCCCCCATTCTATGGTTCCTTTGCATCGGCGTTTGGTGGGTAATCAGCATACTGAGGGTGTCACAAGGGCTGATTCTGATGTGATTGAATCACTCTTCAGGTGTGGCAAGATGTTGGCTCCGTGTGGTCTTGTGGACCTCACTACATCAGATTGCAGCCAATCACCTTCTCAGCAGTGCGGATGATACGCTGCAGTCTGCTCTTGTCCTTGGCAGTGGCAGCAGCGTACCAGACGGTGATGGAGGAGGTGAGGATGGACTCAATGATGGCTGAGTAGAAGTGCACCATCATTGTCTTTGGCAGGTTGAACTTCTTCAGCTGCCGAAGGAAGTACATCCTCTGTTGTGCTTTCTTGATGAGGGAGCTGATGTTCAGTTCCCACTTGAGGTCCTGGGAGAGGATAGTGCCCAGGAAGCGGAAGGACTCCACAGTGTTGACTGGGGAGTCACACAGGGTGATGGGGGTGAGTGGGGCTGTGTTCCTCCTGAAGTCCACAACCATCTCCACTGTCTTAAAAGCATTGAGCTCTAAGTTGTTCTGGCTGCCCCAGGTCACCAGGTTGGCCGCTTCCCACCTATAATCAGACTCGTCTCCACCAGAGATAAGGGTGGTGTCGTCCGCAAACTTCAGGAGTTTGACGGACGGATGACTGGAGGTGCAACTGTTGGTGTACAGGGAGAAGAGCAGAGGAGA
>NC_085030.1:4491871-4558881 GCF_963692335.1 Osmerus eperlanus | reverse complement strand
AAATAGATAAATTTGAAGCGAATTTACATATTAATTTGGTTACTTTTGAAATATGTTATGTGATGAGTATTTTGAGACATTTGCTAACAAGGTTTTTGTTTGTTTGAGGACATTTTAAATGAGTTTCAGAAATTCCGAGGAAAGGTGGGGGCTACAAAAAAAAGTCCTGTTACGTTGAGTTTTACAAAGGTGATCCCAGAGGGTGTAATTCTGCATACCTATGTGAGTATTAATGGTGAAAGATGTGTCCGTTTAGATGAATTCGAAGTTTGGTGGTTTACGAATGTATGATTTAACATTTGTTCTAAATCCTAGCCAAACAGGGAGGTAGGAGCCTTTCAGACCAGGACTTGTATTTACGAGCGGAACATCTGTGGTGTGTGATGGTATCCATAAAAATGCAGAAATTAGACCCTGGTTCATAAATTAGTTCTAATTGGATTGGAAAAGTTATACTTTAGCAAAATTAAGTGAATAGCTGGTAAACGCCAACCATCTGTGTTGTTTAAAAGAAATGAAAAAAGGTTGAGAGTTTTTGCTTTGTTCCAGAGCGCGCTGTTTGATGCGAGTTTGAAATGCGCGATTGTTTATTTGAGTTGATTCACTAACAAAGAGTAATTGAGATAGCTGGTAAATATAGGAATATTCAAAGGTGTATACATTACATGCTTTGATAAAACTTTTGAGGAGTTAAAGAATAAGGTTTTGTTTTACGGGTTTATGTTAAATTGTGAATTTAAAGGTTTAAAAGAAAAAGGGAAAGTAAAGATTGGAACTTGTGGACATACTTGGGTGGTAAATCCATACTGTGAGGCGATGCAGTTTAGAGATGTTAATGGGACTTTACACCCTTGTTACAAGTATAGAAGCTCTGTTCGTGTGGATAGTGAGGGAAAACATCATACTCCACCACCTTCTGGCCCATTGGTATATCCAGGACGCGATATAGCTGATATATTTTGGTATTGTGGGGGTAGAATTAGATCACGTTTACCAAAAGGATGGGTGGGAGTGTGTGCTAAGGTGATGTTAGTTAGTAAGACGTTGATTAAGCCTTTAGGAAATGTGACGGTTGATTCAGGCAGACAGAGACGAGCTGCTCCTGTTGGTTCTTTTGATAGTGGAATTTACATAGATGATATTGGAGTACCAAGAGGGGTGCCTACTGAGTTTAAAGCTAGAAATCAGGTAGCTGCAGGACTAGAATCATTCTTTTGCGTACATTGTACGGTTAACAAAAATGTGGATTGGATTAATTATATATATTATAATCAGCAAAGTTTTATTAATTACACTGTTGATGCGATTTCTGGATTATCAGAACAATTGGCTAAGACTTCAGAGATGGCATGGCAAAACAGGATTGCTCTAGACATGTTGTTGGCTGAAAAAGGGGGTGTTTGTGTACTTTTCAATAATACATGTTGTACGTACATTCCCAATAATACAGCGAGGGATGGGTCAGTCACTAAAGCATTATCAAGCATGCGTACTTTGAGATTAGAATTGTCTGAACATTCTGGATTTGATGATTCAAAAGGAGTTTGGTCATGGATTGACGGTTCTTGGGAAATGTTTGGTAAATGGAAGGCAGTTCTTCTGTCTGTTTTGTGTGGAATAGGTGTCATTTTGTTGATACTATTGTTTTTGGCTTGTTGTCTGTTTCCCTGTGTAAGGAAGATTGTGGAAAAGACAATGGCTAAATCATTTGCTGTTCAAATGATGAACTATAGTCCCTTAGAGGATTCTGACTGGGTTCCACCATTTAAGGATGAAGAGGCTACTGTGAGTGATATGTAATTCTCTTGTTATTTTTGGGGTTATGTTTTGATTAAAGGGGGTTACTTTATTTTCTTGCATCCATATCTGTATGGATGTTTTATATTTTTGTATGCTTATGCTTTTGTATGCCTTTGTTGTTTAAAAAAAAAAAGTAAGGAATGTAATGGCATTTTTTGATATAGTTACTAAGAATGTATTTTTAATAGACTGAGGTTGTGTTTAAACAAATGGATGTTGCAGTTGGTCTTAAGGTATTTATGGTATTGGTTTATGATGCCTGATTGAGAAGCTAGGGGCACAGAGGTTGGGGGATGTTTGAGTTCTGTGGCCTAAAGGGAGATGGATAGATGGATTCAGTTGATCTAGCAGCCCTGACCTTTTGGCCAAGGAGATTGTGTCCTGTGTCCTGTTTGTGTTTCATTAAGGGTATCTTTACTGTCCTCATTTAGAGAAAGAGCTGTGACATCAAAAGACTTTGGTCACTTGACCTGGGGGGTTATTTTGTCTTAACTGTCACTGAGCAGTGCTGACCAATCACAGAGTTCAGAAAAACCATTTGATCTAAAGTTTATATAAGGCAGGGTTTTAGGGTTGTTCTGGATCACTCTGGCGAACGACCTGTGGCTAGCACCTCCTTCGTTATGACTGATCACAAAGTACTTTGTTAAATCATGATCTGTATAAGCAAAATAAATTTATTGTAACCGCCATCTCTTGACTATTCAAATCTACACAGTGCCGCTTGAATTTCTACCATTACACAAGTTGACACTTCATTTTGGTAGCTCTAATCTGCTACAGCACAACAGCGCTCTCCCCCCTCCCCACACCAGTGACCATGCTCATGGCCCGGACCCTTCCGGAACAGCACAGGGTTTCCCTGGAGCTGCTATCCGGAGCAATGACAGTGATGTATAAGACCCCATTGATATGTTAACACGACGGAACCTTGATCCCCACTGGGTCTTCTGAGCCCTCTTGCTGCTTTCCCATGACCATCCTCTTGCTCCTAAGAGGTCAAACCGTCTACGACACAGACCTGATGGCCAGCCCCCGTGTTCCTGTGAAAGACGCTTCTTTCACCCTCTTCAAGAAGGTTGACGAGGGCATGTGTGGTCCTGACGGCGTCAAGGTCATTGTGGGCCACCACTACGACCACTTTGAGAGCGTCAAGGTCATGCTCATGGCCCGGGTCTTTCCGGAACAGCACAGGGTTTCCCTGGAGCTGTTTGGCTGTGACCACTAGCTGACATCCACAATGTCCACAAAACAACAAACCTATCATGGAAACGGGTCTTAATATCACCCGATCTTTCTTTCAACACATGCACCCTGGTGTTCACATACAAGATGTACTTTGCCTAAACCTGCAGTAGACCTCATGTTCTGTTCTGTTCCCTCTGATCTGTCTCAAGCCTCCTTCATGCTGTTTCTCTGTCTCCTGCCTCTGGCTCTCTTATGGAATGCTCTGCAGGGTTCTAAGGTGCTTGGGTTCATGTGTCTTTTTCATTGAAGAATTGAACCACATGGAGAGTCTAAAAGGGTTTACATTGAAATGATGCCACATTTGAACTTTGATGTTTTGATTTGATTTGAACACATTTGATGTTTGAATACTGTACTTCAACTGTTTGGACCCTAGTGTAGCAGAGACTATATATTTTCAGTTTTATGTATACAGTATATATGTATATATATTTGTAAATCAAAATAATGAACACTGACAAACACGCTATTTTCAGTAAATCCCCATAAATAAAAAGTCAACCACAAAAAAAGACATGGCTACAAAGTACATTTTCTTTTGTGCTCAGGCTCTGTGATGGACACAGGTTATGTCCAAGGGGTCCATATTGATGATATTGCCTGGTCCTCAGGTCCCTCTCACTGTTGGGGAGCCTCTCTAGTCCTCCTCTTCTGAGGAGGCAGAGCAGCAGGTAAAGAGCTTCCTCATTCGACGGAGGAATCCTCTCATCCCCCCCCTTATCTCCTCCCCTCCATCCTCCTCCTGTTGTCCGCCCACTGAGGAAGAAAACCTTCATTAACACTGTATCTGCATGTTCTCCACACAGCTTCCTGGTATCTGAGAAGTGTGTATGCAGTAGAACTTGTGCATGTAGCTTCCTGGTATCTGAGAAGTGTGTATGTAGTAGAACTTGTGCATGTAGCTTCCTGGTATCTGAGAAGGTACTCACCAATGCAGCTCTCCTGTTCCACGTCAGCTGGGACCTCACTGGTCTGTGAACAGACAATACTAAGCATGTGAGACCATAAACTATACTGTAGAGCAATGGCATAAACTTCCAAACTGAAGCATATTCATACCACATGTACAATGGTATTATTCAGTCTGGTGAAACTTGTCAACAAAAGAATGATTTCATGTTCACACCATGAGGAGTCTTGGAGCCTCCTGAGGGAAGACACCATGGATGCTCAGCAGTGGCTCATCTTCTAGAAGCAACAGCATCTTGGCAGAAGCTCCATCCAGGGTCTTGGTGCTGGTGAGGCCAGCCTCTAGATCCAGGGTCTTGGTGCTGGTGAGGCCAGCCTCTAGATCCAGGGTCTTGGTGCTGGTGAGGCCAGCCTCTAGATCCAGGGTCTTGGTGCTGGTGAGGCCAGCCTCTAGGGCCAAGGTCTTGCTGCTGGTGAGGCCAGCCTCTAGGGCCAGGGTCTTGGTGCTGGTGAGGCCAGCCTCTAGATCCAGGGTCTTGGTGCTGGTGAGGCCAGCCTCTAGATCCAGGGTCTTGGTGCTGGTGAGGCCAGCCTCTAGATCCAGGGTCTTGGTGCTGGTGAGGCCAGCCTCTAGGGCCAGGGTCTTGCTGCTGGTGAGGCCAGCCTCTAGGGCCAGGGTCTTGGTGCTGGTGAGGCCAGCCTCTAGATCCAGGGTCTTGGTGTTGGTGAGGCCAGCCTCTAGATCCAGGGTCTTGGTGCTGGTGAGGCCAGCCTCTAGATACAGGGTCTTGGTGCTGGTGAGGCCAGCCTCTAGACCCAGGGTCTTGGTGCTGGTGAGGCTAGCCTCTAGGGCCAGGGTCTTGGTGCTGGTGAGGCCAGCCTCTAGGGCCAGCTTTGAGGCCTTGCCTCTGTCCAGCTTCCCCTCAGCAGCATGAGCCCCAGCCTCCCTCAGGGTGAGGTCGAGGCCAGACTCAGCCAGAGAAGCTGTGGACAGCTGAGATGTAGTCAGATGTCTGTTCTGACTGGTCTTCATGTCAGCTCCAGCACTGGCCAGGGCCTTGATCTCCTTCTGGTCCTGGATGATGGCCTTGATGGTGAGGCCTTTCTCCATTGAGGTAGGCCAAGACTGGAGGGAGAATTAAGGTTCAGTTGCCATTGAAAACAATGTCCCATTTTGGTCACGATTACACTGAACCCAAAGCCAACTATGAATCAATTTGCTTTCTTCACCTTTTCTGCCTGGGGATCAGTGTCCACGGTGATGCTCTCCTTGAGGCTGAAGGAGCTCTCAGCACCTGGCTTGTTATGACCCTGTTGATAGACAGTTCAAACAGTGAGACTTAGTTTAAGAGCTAGTTTATGCCCACATGTTCTGGAGCTGTCGAGAGAGAAACGTGAAATGTGAGTGATTTTGACATCTATAAGCTCCAGACTGAAAACACAATGACCTTGTTCCCCCTTGCCACCTCATCCACCAACTTCCTGGTTGCCTCCAGAGAATGCAAGTTGTAGCTGTCATTCAGCAGGCAGAAAGTGGAAGACTCCACCTCAAACCTGTCAAAGACAGCCTTCACCACATCCCGGGCCAGAGCTGAGGTGATGAACACAATCTTGTGCACCGGGACGTCCCCGTACGGAGCCAGGACAGAGGTGACGGTGTCCTTCAGCAGCCACCGGATCTCCTCCATGGCGGCCTTGGCCCTCAGCCCGTCTACGGAGGTCCAGGTGGTTCCTCCCTGGGTACCTCCACCCAGCAGGTGGCGGAAGGTGATGGTGACCAGCCTGGGGGTGAGCTCTCCAGTTTCCTGCAGGAGACTGGGAGCTCCGGGGACCTCAGAGGTGGAGTGAGAGGGCATCAGGCTGTGAGGAAGGCCAGAGAGCAGATGTCTGACCTCGGTCTCTACACACGGTCTGAACATCTTCATACTCCTATGAAGTCCCTCCATGGTGACCTTCACCAGAGAAAAATAGAAGAGAGTTAGAGAGAGTGACAGAGACAGAGAGAGAAAGAGATAGAGAGAGACAAAGAGAGAGAGACAGAGAGACAGAGAGAGAGAGAGAGAGAGAGAGACACACAGAGAGAGAGAGAGAGGGAGAGAGAGAGAGAGAGACACAGAGAGAGAGAGAGAGAGAGAGAGAGAGAGAGAGAGAGAGAGAGAGAGACAGAGAGAGAGAGAGAGAGAGAGAGAGAGAGAGAGAGAGAGAGAGAGACAGAGAGAGAGAGAGAGAGAGAGAGAGAGAGAGAGAGAGAGAGAGAGAGAGAGAGAGAGAGAGAGAGAGAAAGTTGACAGACAGAGAAATACAGGAAATCCTTTGTTCCAGAATGTGATGTACTGTTTCTCTACACCAGGTTGTTGTCATGTACCTTTCTGCCAAACAGCCCAGAGAGACGACACTCCTTCTCGGTCTCTCTGAGTATCTCCTCCTGGATCTTCAGCAGCTGGTCGCGTCTCTTCATATACCAGACCTGAGTACAGAAACACCATCAAAAGATCAATTGTTTTCTATGTGCAATCACACAGTAACAACTTGAATAAATAAATGTAACTTGTACTGTTACTGTTTTCAATATAGAGACCGTAATACGAGTCTTTGGTTCTCTGGGAGTTTGTACTGTGAACAAGGTCCACTGTGAAGCTCTTACCCTGATGGCAGTCAGCTGTCGCAAGTCATGATTGCAGGCCCGGCACCTTCAAAATAGAAGAAATAAAAAACAGCAAACCATCACTTTTCTAATGACAATTGCTCTCTCTCTCTCTCTCTCTCTCTCTCTCTCTCTCTCTCTCTCTCTCTCTCTCTCTCTCTCAATTCAATTCAATTCAATTCAGCTTTATTAGCATGACAGTCATTTCAACCGTATTGCCAAAGCAAGACGCACAATAACAGACAACCATACATCAACAACAATATTCAAACACAACATAAGGAACAACAGTCTGTATCGTCCGGAACATGTGGTAACAACAAAGTGTCGAGAGCAGAAAACAACAAATCGAAACAAAAACAACCTAAGTAAATAGCTACATTGAGATGGACAACACATATTACAAATAGGATTTCAAGGCTGGTCACATTACATTCAGGTTTTCCCTGATTTCATGGCACTCTTTTAGAAATCGTCCAGATAGGGGGGCTGTGTGTCCCTCCCCTAAGAGCACTTTTAGCTTTTCATTATCAGACAGTGTGGTGAATGATGGTACAAGGGATTCAAATGTATCAAAGAAATGCTGTCTGGTATGTCTGTACCGTTGGCAGTGTAGTAAAAAGTGCATCTCTGTCTCTACCTCACCTGTAGTACAGTGGCCACACACTCTGGACTCTTCTGGTAACCAGGTTTTCTTATGTCTGCCTTTTTCAATGGCCAGACTGTGGTCACTGATCCTGTATTTGGTCAGGATCTGTCTCTGTTTTACGTCTTTTACAGTATAAAGATATTTAGCCAATTCATAGTTTCTGTTTAGGGCCCGATAGCAACTTAGTTTGTTTTGTTTTTTGGTTTGGTTGTTCCAATGTTCCAGATAGGCCTTTTTGGTTTGTTGGACAATTTGGTTTACTCTGATTGGTGATTGTGAAGCAGTGCTGGTCTGAGGTGGGGCAATGTTAGGTGTTGGTTGGTTAATTAGTCTCATGACCAGCTGACTGAAAGGACTCTTTTGGGGGTTCAATTCTTGGGTTTTCAGTGCTTCAAATTGCAGAGTATCTTGGGGACTTAATTTGAGATGTATCCAGAATTTTAGTGATCTTTTTTTGATGTTTATAATTAATGGATATCGGCCTAATTCTGCTCTGCATGCATTGGTGGGTGTTTTCCTTTGTATATTCAATATAATTCGACAGAATTCAGCATGCAGGGCCTCTATTGGATGTTTGTCCCATCTAGGGTAGTCATGCTGACTGAGTGGACCCCATACCTCACTGCCATATAGAGCTATTGGTGCTATTACGCTATCAAATATTTTAGTCCAGATTCTAATTGGTATGTCTATTTTATGGAATTTTTTTCTAATTGCAAAAAAGGCTCTAGAGGCTTTCTCCTTCAGCGCATTCACTGCCAGTCCAAAGTTTCCTGAGGCACTGATTTTGATCCCCAGGTAGTCATAGGACAGGGTGTGCTCTAGTGTGGTGTTTCCTAGAGTGAATATATGTTTGTTTTCCTGAGATCTGGGCTTTTTCTGGAAGATCATTATTTGAGACTTTTTAAAGTTTACTGTCAGGGCCCAGTTCTGACAGTATTGCTCTAGCAGATCCAGATGTTGCTGTAAGCCCTGCTCTGTGGGTGACAACAGCACCAGGTCATCCGCATAGAGTAGGAATTTTACCTCCCTTTTATTCAGGTTGAGGCCAGGGGCTGTAGATTGTTCCAACAATACTGCTAGCTCATCAATGTAGATATTGAAGAGCGTTGGAGATAAGTTGCATCCCTGGCGAACACCTTGTCCTTGAGTGAAGAAGTCCGTTCTTTTATTGTTAATTTTTATCCCGCACTTATTTTTGACATAGATTGATTTGATTATGTCATAAACTTTACCTCCTATACCACTTTGGAGAATTTTATAGTATAATCCTTCTTGCCAGATTGAATCAAAAGCTTTCTTAAAGTCAATAAAGCATGCAAAAATCTTTTTTTGTTTGTTTTGGTATATGTGTTGATCTATTAGGGTGTGTAGGGTGTAAACATGATCAGTAGTGCGGTGATTTGGTAGGAAGCCAATTTGTGCTTTACTCAAGACATTGTGTTCCGTAAGGAAGGCCAGCATTCGGGCATTGATAATGCTGCAGAAGACCTTCCCCATGTTACTGCTCACACAGATGCCTCGGTAGTTATTTGGGTCTAATTTGTCTCCACTCTTGAATATTGGGGAAATAAACCCTTGACTCCATATTTCAGGGAAGCAGCCCGCTTCAAGGACCAGGTTGAACAGCTTAAGCAGGGCCTGCTGCAGCTCAGGAGTGCTGTTTTTAAGCATCTCTGTCCTGATACTGTCAGGACCGCTGGCTTTTCCTGATCTTAATTTTTTTATATTGTCTTCTAGTTCTTTTATTGTAATTTGGTAATCAAGTGGGTCCTGATTGTTCTTGATGGTTGTTTCAAGTATTCGTAATTTATCTTGTATCTGTTTCTGGTTAGAGTTTAGACTGTTAAGTGGCATTTCTTTATACAGGTTTTCCAAATGTGTTTTCCAAATGTGACCATTTTGAATGGTTAAGTGTTTGTTTTCATTTTTGTTTAAGTTCTTCCATTTTTTCCAGAATAGATTTTGGTCAATTGAGTCTTCAATTTCTTTTAGCTTTTGATTGTAATGTTTTCCTTTTTTTTGCTTTAGAGTTCGTTTGTATGCTCTCAGTGTTTCGGCATAATTCTGACGCAGGTCTGTGTTTTGAGGTTGATGGTGTTTTTGATTAGACAGATTTCTTAATTTTTTTCTGATGTTTTTACAGTCTTCATCAAACCACTCATCACCTTTGGGCTTCTGTTTTGTCTTATAACTCTTTTTAGTAAGACCTGCTTTATTGGCGGATTTGTGAAAGATTTTAATAATTTCTGTTACTGCCCTATTTATTTCAGATTGATTTGTTTGGAATTTTGCAGAGAGAAAATCATGAATTAGGTTGGTAATTTTAGGAGAAGTTAATATATTTTTAAAAGTGTCATCACTGTCAGGAGCCCATTTGTATGATGTTTGTAGTTCAAACATTTTGCAGGGCTCAGGTTGTTTGTTATTTTTTTGTCCATTTGTTTTCAGATAGACATTTATCTGACAGTGGTCTGTTAGTGGTGTCTGAGGTCTGACAGTGAATGCGCTGATGGAGGAGGGGTCCACGTCAGTGATAGCGTAGTCGACTACACTAGTTCCAAGAGTTGAACAGTATGTGAACCTTCCTAAAGAGTCCCCTCTGGTCCTACCATTGAGCATGTACAGGCCTAGGGAGCGACAGAGATGCACTAATTCTTTGCCCGTTTTGTTTACAATACGATCAGGGTTGTTTCTCTGGGAGATCGTGTAGGTATGGTACAGTGAGGGTTGTCTAAAGATGTGATTCTTACAAGCAGCATCAACCATGTCAGGCTCACATCCTGTTCTGGCATTCAGGTCTCCAATCAGCAAGATATTACCCTGTCTCTCTCTCTCGCTCTCTCTCTCTCTCTCTCTCTCTCTCTCTCTCTTTGTCTCTCTTCCCCTTTTTCTGTTGCCTCTTTCTCTCACTACACATCCCTCTTTCTTTTTCACTCTCCCTCTCTCCCTGTCCCTTTTCCAGCCTCTCTCTCTCTCTCTCTCTCTCTCTCTCTCTCTCTCTCTCTCTCTCTCTCTCTCTCTCTCTCTCTCTCTCTCTCTCTCTCTCTCTCTCCATATATCTCTGTTAAACTCCCTTTACCCTTTTATTTCCACCAAACTGAGCTGAACGAGGTGGAATAGAGAGTCCTGATGGCTTCCTTATCTTGATTCCACTGAGCAAATAACAGACTCAAACTGTCCCGGAATCTGTCCAGCTCATTCAATTTATTTATGATTTATTGGATACATTTGACCCATTTGGTGCGGGTGGGAAGGAAGAGATTTAAGTATGAATTGGCTAGGTGCCTCGACTGACAGAGACAGGGTCATTTGAAGCTTCCCAGCTTCTCAGTCCTGCACAAAATTGCCTGCAGTGCCCAGGGGCATTCTTCCGATGATATTTGTTTGGTGTTTTTGTTGTTCCCATTCCGCGGGAAGGTGACCTGTCGGCGGACAATCGCCGTGCGCTGCGGTCGGGGCCCGAGGCGGCCATTTTAGAGGCGTTATCGCCACGGCTCAGCAGCCTGCCAGGGGTTGAGATTCCACTGGGAAAGAGAAGAGAGAGAGAGAGAAAGAAGAGAGAGAACGAGAAATAAAGACAGCGCGATGGAATTCGCCAAACGTGTCCCCAGATGTTTCGCGCTGTTTTCGGTCAGGGAGGGAGGAGAAGTGGATATTTGCTGTCGGGCGTCATTTTTGGGTGGCACTGATGGGACTCTAACTTTGGGGGGGGGGGGGGGGGGGGAGTGTAAAATGTATTCAACATTCATCATCCTCTGGTCACATTGACACTCCTGACATCACAGCTGTCAAACAGAGTCACTCACAGGTGAGGAAGCTGGAGTCCACAGGGGGAAAGCTTTCATCTGCGGCCCCAAACACTCATGCTGCAGTGCTGTGGCTCGTTCAGTCTCCTTGGCCTGACAACGACTCGTTGGGGTGAGGTGTACTTAGGCCAATGGGTGTCCTCCTGGTGGCCCTCGGTGACTTCATTCAAATGGTGAAACCACCAGCCGGCATCAACCTGAGAGCCACCTGTTGGCCTGATTGACAGCTGCACCGGGTGCAACCGTGACCTCAGTGCATCTGGAGAAGGTTGTTTACGTCTACGACAGCCAACAGAGAGCTATTACCGTTTGCGGATCCCCGGGGTTGAAGTAAGTACCCTGTGTTAGGACGCATGGTTGAGGATGGGGGGGTCTGGATGAAACCGTCTGTGGTGCATGGTGGTTGCTGGTCCTGGTAGCTGATGCTGGTGGGAGGCAGGACTGTGGCAGGACTGGTTCCTACTGGTTGGTGGCTCATCACCTGTGCTACTCATCTGTCCGTCAATACTAAAAGCCAGAATGCTATGTTTCTGGACTTGACCTGTGGGTCAAGTGATCTGGTTCTGGTGGGTCAGTGTCAGCCAAACAGCTCTGGGCAGGAAGGTAATGAATAATGGAACATCCATTTCATACATTATCAACAACTCTGAGATAATATGGTGGCGACCGATGAGGAGTTGGGTTTGTTTATTTTACTCTATGTTTCAAGACAGTTCCCAGGTACATCATGAACTTCCTTTCAATAGCAACAGAGTACTCAATGTGTCTCCAAACAGGGTATTTGCAGGTGATACACAGAGAGAGACACAGAGAGAGAGACAGAGAGAGACGCAGAGAGAGACACAGAGAGAGAGATAGAGAGAGAGAGAGAGAGAGAGAGAGAGAGAGAGAGAGAGAGAGAGAGAGAGAGAGAGAGACTGAGATGTGGAGCAGCTGGAGGTGTAGAGGGGGACGTGGACACAGTCTTTTTTCGGCGAGAGGACAGACGCAGAGAGAATAGAGTCAGAGAGAATAGAGTCAGAGAGGATAGAGTCAGAGAGGATAGAGTCAGAGAGGATAGAGTCAGAGAGAATAGAGTCAGAGAGGATAGAGTCAGAGAGAATAGAGTCAGAGAGGATAGAGTCAGAGAGGATAGAGTCAGAGAGGATAGAGTCAGAGAGGATAGAGGCGGAGAGGGGAGAGGCTCAAGGGCGGCAGCTGGCGTGAGTTAGAGAGGAGCATCGCGAGGAAAAACGGATGAGGAGGAGAAAAAAAAGAATTAGAAACCGGAGAAGGGAGATAAAAGAAACCATAAAAAGTGTTTGTGTGTGGATATAAAGAGAGATACAGAGAGAGAGAAGGGAGGGGAGGGAGGAGAGAAACCAATGGATACAGTGTGGAGATAGAGCAGCACAAACAGAGCATGCTGCACACCAATGGAGAGAAGGGAGAAAGAGATGGATAGTGAGAGAGAGAGATAGTGAGAGAGAGAGTGAGAGAGAGAGAGAGAGAGAGAGAGAGAGAGAGAGATAGTGAGAGAGAGAGAGAGAGAGAGAGAGAGAGAGAGAGAGAGAGAGAGAGAGAGAGAGAGAGAGAGAGAGTGAAAGGGAGGGAGGGAGGGACATCAGGCAGCAGTAATTTGAGCTCTCTAAGTGGCTGGCAGGCCCAGCGTGTTGCTGCATGGCCGATGAGGTGTCTGACAGAACAGCATTAATTTGGAACCAACTAAAACAAGCTGGGGAATAATGGAACAGTGAGGGGCTGGGGAGGAGGGGGGATGGATGGAGGGATTGATGGAGTGGGGGGGGGTGGGCGAGGCAGACGTAAAAGAGGAGTGTGGGTGGGTGGGACAATGCTGTGAATGGGGGGGTGACAGGGGAAAGGATGGTGGATGGAAAAGGAGAAGCGAGAGAGAGATGGTGGGAGGATGTGAGGGAGGGAGGGAGGATGTGAGGGAGGGAGGGAGGATGGGAGGGAGGGTGCAGTAAAGAGGAGGAAACTATGTGGATGCAGCATCACTGGTCCTGTGCCAAATTCTGTAGCTGCCGGTTGTAGCAGTGTAATGGCCCGCTATAAATAGACAAATAGAACACAGAGGGAGTGATTTAGAAATAGATGAGGGCAGAGAGAGCGAGAGACAGAGAGAGAGAGGCAAAGAGACGGAGGAGAGAGGCCGATACGGATGGATTCACATTAGCCGAGTCCCCCAGCACCACAGGTAGGCATTAGCGGCCTAACATGTTTTACAACCAGAGTTAAGGTCCTAACGAGGGGGACAAGGGGCCCGCCTCACCCCCCAGATCTGCTCCTGGAACCAGGGAGCACCGGGCCCAGCCAACACCCTGGCCCTGTTACATGAGAGGGGCCACTGGCCTCCCATAACACCCTGGCAGGAACCCAGAACACCAGAGACCCTGTGGACACGTTGTGTAGAGAGCTTCTGTGACTGTGTGTGTGTGTGTGTGCGTGCGTGCGCGCATGTTTTTGGCCTCCCGTGTTACACCGGGGTAATGAACAAGGTGTAGACATCCCGCATGGCGCGGGAGGACATCCATGTCACATCCACCGGGTGTCACGTTAGCTAACGAGGCTTGCGCTTGCTGCTGGGGCACAGGTGACAGGCTCGCCCTCTCCCCTTCTCCTCCCCCTCCCCCCCCCCCCTCCTCTCCCCCTCCTCTGCTCCACGCCCGATCCCCCTGTTCGCACGTCCGCCCCGACAAGAGAGGGACGATCTCCGCTCTGGTGATCAAACAAAACGGAGAGAGAAGAAAAGGGGTTCCAAAAATGGGGTTCTCTCGACAGGGAGAGAGATTCTCGAAAGGCAAAGGGTGAGCGAGAACGCGGGAGAAACCGACGAGAGAGAGAAACCAACACAGAAACAGACAGTGGGAGAAGACAGGGAGGGACATGAAGAGCAGGTTTGAATAAAACAAATCGACAGAATTAAAGTAAAAACAAAAACTAGCACGTCACCGCTCACCGAGGGGTGACAGACTGTGTTGTCCTTGTGCTTGTGTTGAGGGACCACGAGAATACTGACAGGGATGTCTGGTGTGTGTGTGGGTGTGCATGCGTGTGTGTGTGCTGGTATCAGGAGGTTGTTGGGTGGGACCGGCCTATTTAGGCTTAGGTTAGAATGAGAGTGTATACTAATTGTGTTTCTTGTATTTATTCTAGCTTTTAGCATATAGGGGCATGCAGTAAAGTAGAAGTGGCATGTGGAATAGGACACAGTGCAAAATAAATTGCTTCTTCATTAAAAGCATCACTCTCTCTCTCTCTTCCCCTCTCTCTCTCTTCCTCCATCTCTCGCTCCTTTCCTCTCTCAAGAGGTCAGCCCTCTAAGAAGCAATTCTAAAGCTGGGGGAGTGTGTGTGAGAATCTTGGCTAATGACAATGGACACACTCAAACACGCGCACACACACACGCACGCACACACACATCCTCGCTCTCCTTCTCTCCGTCACTCCCTCTTTTTCTCTCCACCCGCCAATCCGTGAGTGAAAAAGAAGGTTTCGGGCCGTCCCGCACAGACTTATTAGAGTGGCGGACACCGCTCTCCTCGGCCCTCTCTCGGGGGGTGTCGTTGGAGCGAGCGAGGGATGAGACGGAGGTAAGCCGCCGACAGCAGCGCATCCCTGCCTCCGAGCCAATCCCAAACGACAGCCCTGTGTCTGTTTCACCCCTGTAATTGAGAGAATGGGGAGGGGAGGGGGGGGGGGGGGGCAACGACTTATCTCCACCTCGCACCGCGCTCGCGTCATCGAACCCGGCGTTATTATATTGACTCTCTCTCTCATTAGCTCACCCGCTCCCGTATCTTTTCCCGCTCGTTCTACTGAGATTTGACTTGTCTTCGATGAATTAATTATTAATATGTAGCCTCACCGGGGGAGGGGGGGGGAGGGGGGGTGTGCAGTCGTACAACTTGAGTGTCAGGTTTAATTCAGCGTACCTGCGTGTGGGTGTAATTGAAGAAGATAGAGATGGAGGCCTTTTTGAAGGAGGGTCACTGGTAAACATGTGGCAGTCAGTGGTGAAACGGCTTGATTACTGCTTGGGGTTTGGGAAGGGAGCTTGGCATGTGTGTGGTTTGACTGATAAAGCCGGCACGTTGTACATTCACAGAGAGAAACGAGAGTGATAAAGAGAGAGAGAAGAAAATGTAGAGGGAGAGAGATGTAGGGAGAGAGATATGTACAGAGCATGTCAAATCTGAAGTTCTTTATTGAAAAATCCTCCAAATATTTAATGAAACGACTAAATATTTATATTAAATAAGTTCCAAGAACCTGACCCCCCCCACACACACATACACACACAGACAAACAAACACACAGAAAGAGAGAGAGAAATACAGATTAATATACAGTGCCACATGCTGCAAGTCTGCTAATCAGCCCCACAGACTCAAGTCTTGATCTCTCCTTCCCTTCTCTCTTTTCTATTCCCCATACCATCCCAACCCACTCTCACCCACTCTCTCCTTCCTCTCATCTCTTTCACCCCGTCTCTCCTCTCCCCTGTGCCATGCCACCCTCCTCTCTTCTCTTCTCCTCTCCCCTCCCCTCCCTCCCTCCCTCCCTCCCTCCCCCTCCCCTCCTCCGGAACACTGGAAGGAAAAGTGAGTGAGTGACGGCAGAACATGCTTCATATTGAGGGTAATAACAGCATTCATTACAGCTCCGTCTGTCTTTATGAAATGCCTTATTTTCCTCCAATCTAAATCTAATCAGAACCGTGGATATTAGCCTGCCTGTCGGCACACACACACAAACACACACACACACAAACTCAAACTTGGGAGAGATGCTGTATTGTTTTCTGTTATTATTGTTTGGTTATTTCCAATGTTTCCCAGTTAGCTTTGGGAAATGGTTAGTCTGTAAGTGTGTGCCCATGTGCATATGTGTGTTGTGTATGTGTGTGTTGTGTATGTATGTGTGTGTTGTGTAAGTGTGTGTTTGTTTTTCAGTGATAGCGGGCATTATTGCCTCTTTGCATCCTGAGCGCCAGAATTGTATTCAGCACACAAAAACCGAATTAAGAAGGAACAGTGCAAACTGATACCGACCGCCCCTCTCCGATCCTCTCTCTTTACCCCTGCTGAGCAGCGATCTCATATCTCCAATCCCCAAGCCCCATGTGAACAAACCACAGACTTACTGAATCCACACATTACATTTGCGTGGTGCTGGGAGCGGTACGTCCAAGTGATTTGGGGCGCGACGCATGTTCTGTGTTCAGATCATGTAATGAATGAGACACGTCCCGTTTTGCAGTTCTGCCTTCGACGTGAACATGATCTCTCTTCGTATCCCTCTCTCTCTCTCTCTCTCTGTCGCATACAAGGTCTTTCTTCCTGTTTCGCTTCATCTCTCTCTTCCTCATCTCTCTCGCTCTCTTTTTGTCTCTTCCTCGTCCTTCTCTCTCCCTCTACTCAGACCTCTCCATCTCTCCACTAATGCACGGGAGAAAGGGTAACATTTGGATTGGTTCAAATCCGCATATCGGAGGAAAGGCCACGCTGACATTTTACACAGCTGCTAAATTGTATTACAGTGTGTTGGAGTGTGTGTGAGAGTGTATGTGTGTGCGTGTGTCTGTCTAAGACAATGAGTGAGAGTGAGAGCAAGAGAGAGAGAGAAAAGAGAGAGAGAGAGAGAGAGAGAGACCGCATGTCATGTAGTCTACTGTGTGTGCATTTGTGTATACCATTATAGTGTTATCCACATGATTTAGCTTGGAAGGACAAATTAGCAAATTGGAGGGGGTAAGGGGTAGGGGGGATGGTGGATGGTTTAGATTGATCCATATAGGATTACCCCTACACACACATACTCATTCACTCTCCCTTTGTTTTCTCTCACTCTCTCAACCCTGCACTCTGCAGTTATGTTTAGGAGAGTTTCCCTCAAATATTAAGATGTGTTGAGACCAGTCGATTCCCCAACTTGCTCTCCCTCTCTCCTTCTCTTGGATCTTCCTTCTCATTCACATATTCACCTCAGAAAACACTCGCGGGGGAGACATATCTAATAAATAAAGGACTATAAATATTTTTTTTTTTACAAAACGTGTTTCCGACTGCAGTAGACATAGCAGAACATGCAGATATTGAAACCCCCCCAAAAAACTCACATATTTTATGCGAAGGACATCACTAAGGAGTTGCACTAGTATTTCAGGACTGGCAGGGTACAAGGAGGAACAACATGCTGTTGGATCTATGATTCAATCTTTATTGACGGGATACCATATGTCTTCTCTTGGCTGAGTTGTCGTTGTTGGTTGGAAAGTCTGTTATGATTCTTTTATCATCATGTTTTTCTTTGAGAGCTTGGTTTATAGAAAAGCTTTTTTTTTTACTGGATAGTTTACATCTAAAAACCTTCATCGAGTTCCCGTTCGACTGAAAATTGAATTTGAGTTGCCATTATCTCGTCCAAACCAATACACACATGCATCCTTATTTCTATTCTTGATGTGTCTTCTCAAATCATGCATCAATTCACTGTAACGATATTCTCTTTAATAATGCATGGAGAGCCCACTGGGAACTGATGCATTTCATACTGTTTCAACATGAAAAAGGATGTAACGTGAGTGTGTGTGTGTGTGTGTGTGAGTGTGCGCGTGCGTGTGCGCCTCTCATCCCAGCCAGGGTATGGGATTGAGAATGAAGGAGACAGATGGGCCCATCGCAGACTAAGCCAGAGTCCTTACAAGGCAGGAACCAGTAGGATGGCATATTACTGCTTTATGAAGAGCGGGGCCACCACAGGGACCTCCATTTGCCATTTTAGCAGGAAATGCTCTGATTTCTCCAGACGGAACAAAGAATAAAGAGGGTTTCTGTGTGAATGGAAATAGGGCAGAGTAGTTAGGGTCCGGAGAGAGAGTTGAATTATGAATTAAGTCAGAGATATAGAAAGAGACTGATTGAGTATACAGAGATAAAGATGTCAGACAGTAGAACAAGAGTTTGAAACACCAGACCTTTAGAAAGTTTTGACATTTCACATATTATGGCGGTCAGTGTTGTAATCTATGTTCGTATATGGTTTGTCTGATAGCATTATACAATATTGTTGTCTTTCTCAGAGGGAATTGATGAAAGACAAAAGAGAGATAGGAGAACAGGAATATGATATCTTGCATCTTTTATTGTATTGGACAGCTTTCAGTTTAGCACTTAAGTACTTTTACTGAACAGAGTGCAGGCCGTTAGATACAACTCCATAACAAAATAATTTGTTTTAAAACACAGCTGACAGTTGTGCTTTCCAATGTCCTTACCAGCTAACTTGGAACGACGGAGAAGAATACAGAGGCACAAAACAAATAAAAAATGTCCTCCCGATTTGGGTCTCAGAAATGAAATATTAACCGATAACTGTGCAGTGTTTCGTGCGACTCCGCTCAGCAAGGGTTATCGCTCCCATAGTAATTCCAGTCTTTGTTGTCTTCCAGAGAACAGCTCCTGTAACCAGGGCGAACCCGTCTCCCGGTGTCCCAAACGGGCGGGACACGCAGGAACAGACAGATGGCCAGAACTCTGCGCCATCCAAACTCCGATTAAAAATTCAACGTTTGATTTTTAAATCTTTATGATCGTGTAAAAATAGGAAGGCGCCGGGATAAACAAACACCTGTCTTTTGAAATTTCATATTTGGTCAGAAGAGGTTGGAAGGTTTTGTTTGTGTTTGGAATGTTCCACTTTGATTGAGGCCTGCTGGCTATTCAAATGTGAATGTGAGTTTTTGACTTCGGTCCACAAGTTACAAAATATTAGAAAGCTGTCGTCATGAGACCAGATTAAAGTGTGGAGATTTGAGCTGTGGCTACACACACTGACACACACAGTGGCTGTTGTTTACAAGAACACTTGCTTTTACAATAACAGTCACTCATTTAGCAGACTAAATGAACTACAAATTGACAGTGCCAATAAGTAAGCTCAGCAGTTAATCAAGACCAGAAGTGCACAGCTCTAACAGTTCAGTGGTTAGAGCCGAGGTTGGTATTTTGACCAGATCTAAACGTCAACATAGCTTTTCTATGGGGAGTTGTCTTCAGTGGCAATTTGCTGTGTGTGGAACTCCTCTCAAGGCAGCTCCTTCAGATGTCAACCCCGCTCCGGAATCAGTCAGAGTGGCTGAAGCCATTGAGGGGGACTTTCAAATGCCAGACTGGGTTTGCTTCAAAGCGACAGGGCCACCGTAAAGAACAATGTCTTCCTAAGGGGCCTCTGTTGTGTGACAGTCAGTAGCACTGATGTTCTGTCATGGTTTTTGAGGTTGTCATGCTTAAATATGAGAGAAACAATGGCGATTGGTTTTCGTTTTTCGTTCACGATGTTCAGCCTTGTCGGCGCTGAAAAGTGCAGACTTTTGTGAAAGGTTGTACTATTTGAAATTAATAGTTTTCCCACAGCTCTGCGTTGTACTGTCTGTTATTATATTTTCTGAGAAGCGGTACTTTTATACATTTGCACTTTGCCCTCTCTCAGTGGTACACACTGAGGCTGAGACAGAAGGCCTGGCCTTGGAGCTTTGGTTGTGGCTCAAATCAAATCAAATGTATTTGTATAGCCCTTTTTACACGCAAGCATGTCACAGAGGGCTTCACATATGCCCATAGAACTGCCCCTCAACCAACCTAAACCCTCAAGGAAGACAAGGAAAAACTCCCAAAAAACTCTCAACAGGAGAAAAAAAAAATGGAAGAAACCTTGGGAGGAGCAATTCAGAGAGGGATCCCCTCCTCCAGAGACGGTTGGTGGGAGAGAGGAGCAGAACACAGGCTAAACATAGTCATACAGTGTCGATGGGTTTTTAAAACACCAAAATCCATTATTCAACTTTATAGATGTAGGACAGGACCGGGAGACTCGCGACCAGGTCCAGCGTTGGCTGACCGACGACCAGGCAGGTGCTGACAACTCAAACCCCCCACACCACAAGGGATGTGTGTGGGGGGGGACAGAGAGAGGAGAGCAGGGATTAGAGAATGCCAGGAGCAGCTAACAGTTACAGTCATAATAGAATGAGATCCCCACCGGTCAAGTGTGGACTGGTGCAGCAATTTAACAGAGCAAAAAAGGGGAATTTGATGCAACCCCACACACCAAGACAGCGACAGCCCCCCTCATTTGGAACATGAAATCTGTTCCAGGGGAAGAGAACTCTAAAATAAGTTATACTTAAAGAATAAGGATGGAAACAACCCGTCCCCCGTTGCCTCCAACTAGTAACATACTTACCTTTAACAGTCGTAGAATTGACTAAACAATAACGTTTTTAACCTAATTTTAAATGTCGAAACAGTATCACACTCCCTAATTGAGACGGGTAGTTTATTCCAGAGAAGAGGCGCTCTATATGAGAACGCCCTACCTCCAGCTGTTTTTTTCTTAATTTTGGGAACCACCAGATAGCCGGCATCTTGAGATCTAAGTGTCCTTGCGGGGCAATAGGGTGCAAGGAGACCGGAGAGGTACAGTGGTGCCAATCCATGCAGAGATTTGTAGGTTAGCAGTAGAACTTTGAAGTCAGCTCTGGCTTGGATAGGGAGCCAGTGTAGAGAGACAAGAGTAGATGTTATGTGATCAAACTTTCTTGTTCTAGTCAATAGTCTAGCAGCAGCATTTTGCACCCGCTGTAAATTTTTTAGGTGGGTAATTGGGAGGCCAGAGAACAACACATTGCAGTAGTCCAATCGGGACGTAACAAATGCATGTATTAGTTTTTCGGCATCATCCTTTGAGAGAAATTTTCGTATTTTGGCAATATTACGTAGATGGAAAAATTCTAGTTCTAGTAATTTGCTTAATATGGTACTCAAACGAAAGGTCTGGGTCCATTGTGACTCCTAAATTTTTTACTAGCTGGTTTTGAGAGACTTTGACGCCGTCTAGGTCTAAGGTCAGATTGGAAAAATTATTTCTATATTTTTTAGGACCGAAAATTTGAACCTCGGTTTTATCCGAATTTAGAAGAAGGAAATTTGCAGTCATCCAAGCTCTCAACCTAGAAACACATTTTTCCATAGCATGTGGAAATTCTCCAGACTTTATAGACATATATAGCTGAGTATCATCTGCATAACAGTGAAAATTTACCCCAGAGCTTCTAATTATGTTTCCTAAAGGCAGCATATAGAGAGAAAATAACAGAGGGCCTAGAACTGAACCCTGTGGTACTCCGTATTTTACAGTGTAGCTCCTGGATGAGCAGCCATCATAGTGGACATATTGTGATCTATCGGATAGATACGATCTAAACCACTGAAGTGATGTACCAGAAATCCCAACATAGTCAACTGTTCCGAGAGCAGCAATACCCCACACATTGAAGAAATAGGACTTCGACATACAACTTGAATATCTATTGAGTTTGAGCGCAGTCCTCTGGCCTGTATCTCTGACAAATGCAGAGGTGTTGAGGGGGACATCTTCACCCGTTGAAGATCTGCACGTGCCTACAGCATTTGCTGAAGCTGTCTTGTTCTTTTCATGTGAACTCCAATTATTAAGGATCAACGTAGCTGAACCAGGATGGGTCCCGTTTATAAACAACAACCAATGCAACTTGCTCATTGTCAAAACTGTCAGTGCTTTGTGTCATATAACGTGGGGAAGGAACACCTGCTTACTTCCTGTATGGCCCAAAGATACCAGTTGGAGGTACTGCTTTTGTGAATCTCTCATCTACAGCAATCCTTTTCTGCTTTACATCCAACCGAGAAATCGTCGCGAAATAACTAGCCGGTCCAGTCCTTTTCAAAAACACAGACAATGTCGTATTGTAGTATTGAGCATTCAGGGTAGTGGGACTAGACTAGCTGGTAATTTTACAAGGCAGCTTGTGCTGCATTTGGATTCCTGTGCATGTTTCCAAGGCATTGTGTTTCCGACTTCCCGTTGGTCTTTCTGCTTCTCGCTTTGTGAGGGAGCTGGAGCGTGTTTTTTCTTTTTCGCAGCGCGTGTCGCAGCGCGTGCTGTGCGATGTATGTATTCCGGGGAGAGTTGTCTTGTGAGTGTCAGCAGGGACCGAGTGTTCTCGCTCTCCTCTGGGGAAGCCATTTTTCCCCAAAGACACCGCTCCCCAAGATTAGCGCCTTGAAAAACAACATCTCACACCTTGAAAGTAGGCCATGCCGTGCACACAATTGATCCTCCCTCAAATCAACTTTAGCTCAGGATAAACGAGCCCCGTCTCAAGCACAGGAAGTGTTATTTCGGAGGGGGACATATGTTGAAAACCAGAACACAGCCACAACAAACGAACGAAACGTGTAGTCCAAATTGTGACTGGAAAGGTGAGTGGTTTCAAACGCTCCAAGGCTGTGGTCTGGTTTTCAGGTTTAGAAACACTTTATGTGTGCTTTATCTCGACTTGTTCACGGGCGCTGAGTTAATTAGCTTCTCCCTTGACCTTGAGGAGCTAACAATCTCCACATATAAGTTGAAACTGGAGACTGAGGTTTTGTGTAGCTTTTTTCTTTCTTTTCCAGTGGATGTGGAGGTGTTTATCTCTCTCCATCACTCCAGACTCAGGCTCCCTGGCAGCTCGCTCTTTCTCTACCACTCTATCTCTCTATATATCTCCTCTTTCTTGCTCTTTCCCTTGTCTCATCTCTGTGTCCAATACTTTTCCACTCGTTTTCTCTGTATTCCTGCCCCTCTCGTCTATCCCTCCCTCTCTCTCACTCACTCACTCACTCACTCACTCACTCACTCTCTCTCTCTCTCTCTCTCTCTCTCTCTCTCTCTCTCTCTCTCTCTCTCTCTCTCTCTCTCTCTCTCTCTCTCTCTCTGGCCTCCAGTGTGTATCGGCTGCTCCGCTCTCCTGTTCCTGACCTTCTGAGGCATTGCCTCAGGTCAGAGCAACTGCCGGTCAGCCGACCTTACCAGAGCTTAGACCGTGTCTCCCAAGAGAGCTTTTGCCGGCTGGGGGCCAGAGGCTCCGGAAGGGAGGAGGTATGTGAGCTGGAGGTTGTGGTGTGTGTGTGTGTGTGTGTGTGTGCGCGCGTGTGTTTGTAGCTACATGTGTATGCTTGTGAGCCAGTTGGTCTATCAGTCCAGCCTAAAAAGAGTGACTAATGAGCCAGTGCTGTTCCAGAATGTGCCCTTTTCGTCCGGAAGTGTTTGGAGAGGAGATCTCTGTTGATGAAGGCCAACATGGCTGCCATAGGTGCTGCTATGTGGATGCTAACCCTGGTGCTGATGTCTGAGCCGAGTGCGACCCAGAGGGCAGCTAGCGATTACAAGCAGAGGCACGCCAAGCCCGCCAGCCCGCCCCGTCATTAGCCAGGAGCCTGCTAGCTCTCATAATATTGACATGGCCAGCGAAGAGGGAGTTTACCGGTAGCCGGACTCTTTAACTGCTACTCCTTTTGGTCACTTTGAGAGGATGAATAATAGATGAGTTTGGTGGCAGGCTGGAGGAGAGGTCTGAGCGGGTGTGCGCGTGTGTTTTCGTTTGAATCGCTAGCCCTCGGGGGTTTGGCGGTGGGCATTAGGCATGCAAGACCAGAAATTGCTGCAGGCGGCGAATCACTGATTTTTAATTGATACATTAAACAGACAAACAGATTGCACAACCTCAGGACATGACCAAAACAGGCGAGCAAAACAGTCCCCGGGGACAACCTGAGAAACCGTTTCTCCTCTCTCCCTCCATTTTCTCCCTCTCCTCCTCGGGGATCAACTTTTATTGTGCTGTCTACTTTAGCTCGTGAAAAATAGCCTCCTGTCCTTTGCAGAGGGATCACTTTCTCTGAGGTAGAGAATCGGATAAACCCATGGTCTATAGTCTAAATGTGTTATCAAGTTTAAGAGGACAGTGTGACAAACAGCAATGTGTTTGAGGCAGATATAAAAGCATCATTAATTTAATTCTCTGATTCGAACTGAACCAGAGTAGTTTGGGTTTTTCAAACTCACCAGGGTCTAGTCTGTGTTGTGTATTTTTTGTGTTATGTTGCTGTTAGGTAGCGTATAATTGTATGTTTTTGTGTGTGTGTACAATGGTGTTGGTAAGTGTCACATCTGTAGGGTATACCGCTACCTCCACAGCTAATGGCAGCGTTAAATGGGAAAGAGCTTGTCATTTGGCGGGGCTAATTAAAATGATTTATGGCAGTGTTGCATGACATCACCGCCAACCGACGCACAACCCGCAAGATAAAAGGCTAAATTAATTAATCTATTTGCGGGCGACATAAATACTTTGTTGAGTTGGAACAAACAACAGTGTAAACAGCAGCCAATCAATAATGATAATTAAAATATTGTGCGTGTGTGTATGGGTGCAGCATATGTAATAGTACCAGTGTGCAGATTTTTAGGTGTGTGAGAGAGATTGTTCTCATCCATTTGTTTCGGGGCAGCTCTCTCGAGTGCCTGATATATAGCCGAGCTTTCACTCATTTCATTCTCTTCATTAATAATAAGAGACAAATCAATATTCAAGTCATTAAGCCTGACTGTAAGTTGCACACATGCAGCCTACATGTTAAAGCCCCACAACTAACAACTCGATCTAGGACTTAACTTATCATTGTTTACCTCAGTGTAGCTCATCTTAAACTTAAATAGCCTGTCTTATACTTCACCTTAAATGAGTATACACCAGACTATCTTGACTTATCCTACCTTATCATGGTTTACCATACCCTAGTGTAACTTGTCTTAGCCTACCTTATCATAGCTCAGCATTCCCTAAATGTAACTTTCCCTATAATATCATAGCTAATACACTAGTGTAACTTTGCCTACAGTATGATAACGCACCGTACCTCAGGTTTGCTGAGTCTATCATAATTGACTTCAGTGTAGTCTGCTCTGCTGCATGGGCATATATATTATTACTATGAAACCGGTTTATAGGGAAATACTTAAAAAACAAAGAGGTGAAGTGTTTTCAGTTTCAATGACCCACATGTTTACATGCATTGTTAAACGTTTTGTGGCCGGAAATGCTGTAAAGATATCAAATAAACTGTTCATTTCACGGCCACAGATTCATTTCTCAGAGGTTGGGAGCAGGCTGACAGGATGACAATATGTTTTAGACATAAATCACTCAGATTCATACCCCATGCATATTCATGTACTGTACTCTTTCCCGGTAACTGTAATTGTATGGCAGTATTCTTTGGCACTGGAAGGTGGGTTGGAAGTAGATACAACCGTATCTTATAAGGTTTTAACCCTTTGACGCGTACGAACACACCGGTGTGTTGAGTCCTGGCTGGTCCCTGGAGCGTACCAACACACCGGTGTGTTGGAACGCGTCCTTTAGAATGTCCAGTTTGGCTTATTACGTAACAATAAACTCTTCAGCATTAGCCTACGCGTATGTTATAAACATGAATCTCAATTTACTGTATATTTTGAGAAAGTTTACCTTTATTATCCATAAGAAAACGTTCAAACAATTTAGTTTAGCTAATGTTAGCTAACAGCTAACCAAAAATAACTCACGCTTTACTCACGCCACCTAGTAAACCATAATATTATCCGTTTTCCTTGACTTGGCTATCGCTTTCAACAGATTTTACTATTGTACAACCAACCAGAGATCGAAATAATAGATATACGTTCACAAATATGCATCTAAAACATCTGACATTCGTCTGTCTTTCGTCTCGTTTTGAGCTACTAGAGGCCATCTTTGATTTTTTTGTCTTCCGGCAACAAATATGACCCTTGATGATGTACCCCTTGACCCCGTACACCTCAGTATTTTCTCGTGAGAAGATTAGGTCATCTCGTTGACCATTTGACACCCACAATGCAGAGTACTGATCAAAACAAAAAACATGGCAGCCTACATTATCGTCATTAGCCAAGTTAGCTTCTCGAAAGCTACACTACGATAATATATCATATCAATTCACTGTGGATTCACCTGTGTGAATATTTAAAAATCGGAACAGTAATGACAGTACTAAGTTATTTTAATAAATATTTTAATAAGTTAAAAAGCCCACACCAACACGTTTCTTAATTTTTAACACGTATCCTTTTACTCATTTCAGGTAGCTAATTACATGTCCAGGAAAGGGTACAATCTCGTCATTGTCACGTTACATATCAATGAATATCATTAGCACACAGCTATAAAAAATATCACATCAAAATTATTTAAAACCTTACTGTGTAGGGGTAGGCAAAGCTTCCGTCAACATATCGGCAAAAAGGTACAGCATGTTTGAGTTGTGTGATGTACTGGCTATGTTTAGGACATGATCCTTTACACAGGATCCACTATGGACATCCAGGATCATGAAGGGCTTGGGATTTCTGGATCTGTTGTCATGACAAGTCAACTGGTATTTATTGTCATCATATACTTACAGTACACAATGAAACAAAACAACGTTCTTCCAGGACCTAGACATAACCTAGACAACTACAACAACTGTGTGGAATTAGGTCAATAAAATTGGTCCAATAAGACAAGATGAAATTTGTGACAAATGCCTCAAAACACCAAGAAGTGGGGATACTGTGAATGTAAACAAGTAAGCTAGTGCAAGGGAAACTGAATGTAAACATAACATACTAATACCATAATACATGGACATCAGTTATTGAGGTAGCAGCAATATGCAAAAATATTGAGTTTGATGATGTACAGGAGCGTGTGGGGTGCATGGGTTTGTCCACAATGCGTGTGGGTTTGGGGATGCAGCATTTGGTATAGATGTTTGTGAGGGAGGGCAGAGAGATCCTGACTATCTTCTCAGCTGTCCTCACTGTCCTCTGCAGGCCGTGATGCAGCTCCTTGGGATGCTCTCTACAGTCCCTCTATGCAATGTGGTGATGGTGTGGGATGGGAGATGGGCTTTCAGCCTTTGCAAAAAAATAAACATGCTGCTGGTACATCAAGGAATTAGGTGTTTGACGGTCTCGTTGATGTTCAGCAAGGAATGGTCACTTTGTGCTGACCGTACTTGCTCGACACCTGAGAGAAGGCCATGTACTATACATGGACAATTTGTACAGCAGTGCTGTCATGTTCTGTTTCTTGGAACGGGGCCTGTGCAGGCCAACATTCACCTGTAAAATTATAGGGAGATGTTCAAGATATAGAAAACGGTCAACAGCAGGCAATCAAGTGGTATGACAAGTGGTGCGTTTCATTACCCTATGAAACATTACAGTCATACATTGCCGTCTTGTCATTTCAATAGGTTGTTAGATTGAATAAGCATAAAGTCTGGTTTATTCTACATGTCGTCCATCAACTAGCCCTAGCCCAGATTTTCCAAACAAATTACACTTGCCTCTCATTTTTGCTTGAACTGTGGCCTGACAATAAATGAGGAATACATTTTCTATCAACACGGAAATTAATGACAGTAGATGGTAGCAAGAGATCACAAAACATAGCCATCAATATAGAATGGATGTCTGAATTATTGTGTTTGCTTTAATTTGACTAAACATGGCAAGTTAGTAATCGCTAGTTACCTGAATAATACCCTTTACTACGAGCTAGCTAGTAAAAACATCAGATAGTGGAAAACAACCACAGGTCATGCTTTCGTCTCAATATCATGCCACAGGTATGTGTATATTTTGTGGGTATAAATAATTTACTCACCAGAAAAGTTTCCCAGATAAAGATGCCAACCAAAAAGGTTTGAAGGTATCCAAGCAGCATGAGCTTGCTTGATCGCCTTTCGCCGAGGTGTGTGGGAGTCATGTTCCAGTCTCGCCTATAGCTCAATTTGGTTGACGATCAACAGTTGCTGCTAATTTACTTGGCTATGTTACGTAGTTTGTGTAGTAGGATTATAACAAAGTAATGCAAGTGCATCTAGTCAGTCTAGCGTATTACTAGGATTGTAATGTATCGTTTTGTTTTCGTTTAGCTGGCTTCCATCCAGTAACTTATTTTGTGAACACTGGCTGCGTTGCCAACTCAGAAGGTTTACGAGATGGAAGCCAGCTAGAGAAAACAAAACGATGAATATAAATCAAATTAGACTGACTGGATGTATCCAAATTATGTTGTATTCGTTATAATCCGACCACACAAACAACGTAACATAGCCTAGTAAATTAGCAACAGCTAACTTGTTGATTGACTCTTTACTACACTACGAGCTAGCTAGTTTGGCAAAAACATCACCTCGTGAAATACAACAGTTCATGCTTTCATCTCAGTATCGTGCAAACTATATGGGTGGTATAATTTGAGTTATACAAATACTTCAGTCACCAGAATAATAGCCAAAATATCTACTTTGAAGGTTTCCGCCAGTCCCCTGAAGCGGAAGAAATACGTAACGAGAAGGTGGATAAACAAAACAACCAATGAATGGAGTATTCGTCACTAATACGGGGTGCAAACTAGGTCAATGGAAAATGCGAACCGAGAAATACTTAAATTGTATAGCAATTCGATTTTAATGCGTCATAATCAATTTCTGGAACGTTGAGATTGATCCAAACTCACGCGCATAAAAAACTCACTCTGGGGGACCAGTCAAGGAATTTAGAACCTACGTGTGAAAGGGTTAATGAATCCGTTTGTTTGAATTGTTCACACTTTCCCAACAACATGGAAATTAGAGGGAGAAATCTCATTAGCTTCCTTTGTGGCATGTTGACATTTCATTTGCATCCTGCAAGATGAAGCCGCATCTCTTCATTTCACACTTTAGCCTTTCAATTTCCTCCTTCGATACGTCGACGGGCCCCAAAAGGAAACAATGTATAACATTAATTTCCTTGGTTTTTTATTAACACGCAAAAAAAAAAAAATGTCAATTACGCAAGCATATTGTCTCATAGATTTTTGCCCGTCTCTGGTGTTTGTTTGTTTTCCAACGAGATCCCCCACTGGACCTGCCTGACGCCCCTGTTTCTCTTTCTCGCCTTCTCTCTCTCTCTCCTTCTGGCTCATTCTCTCTCCATCCCCTCTCTTTTTTCAATCAACCCTCCCCCACGGCTGTGGACAATGTCTCCTAGAATCGTGAGCTGGTAAGTCTTCCATATCATTAGCAGTGTTGTGGTCAATACTGTATCCCGAATCGGACTACGGTAGAAATATCATATGTCTTCAGATGCCCCTCTGCCATCATGAGCCACGGTTAGATAATACAATTCACTGTGTGTGGAAATGAGATGGGTGATCTTTTATTCAGACTTAGGTTGTACAAATTCGTATCGAAGCGCAAACCTCCTCAAATACAGTCGAAACCACTCCTAGACACACAGTTGATCAATCCGGACCACTTCCCAGAATCCATCTGAGCAATGGAGCACCAGAGACTGGTCCCCCCCCCCCCACACACACACCCCCAAGAGGTTCATGTACCACCAGTTGTGTTCATGCACGGACACAGAAACCAAACCAAGCCCGTCAGTGCATGACGGCAAAGCACTTCTCTGTTACCCATCTGACTGGCTGGCATATCAGTTCCTACCATCTGGGCCAAGCAGATCTCAAATTTCGGCTCCTCTTATTCGGTCCAGAAATCAAACAGGCAGATTCTCCTAAAGCCCCGCGCACAACGTCGGCAGTGGAACAAATGGGATTTCTTCCCCGTCTTTGATCTTTTTATTTTCAGACTCCGCCATCTGTACGGGAAGGCACGAGTGGGGCCCACAAACGTGTAGACAAGCGAAACGCATTAATATTTAAATGGTAGCAATTATCCAAAGACAGCGCGCGTACACGTGTCGCACTCCGCATTGTGCGGATGTTGCTTACGCCCAAATTCCATTATAGATATGAAAATCGTATCGCAGGGGTACGTGCAATTCTGTCCACATTATGCAGCGTGAGTGGGGTTCGGTGTGACAGTCTCACAACGGATGCTACGGGACCACGGGCACTAGGAGTGGGCGCCGTATTTTTAGCAGACCTCCCGAAAGCATGCGCCGAGAAAGCAGCAGTTTAAATGACATGCTCTGCTGTAATGATGTTATTGCTTTGGTCTCGGGTATCCAGGGAGATTTACACATAATCATAAATGATTAGACCTCATTACGATCAACGGCAATGTGTGTAAATGGTGAAAGCAGAGGAGTAATCTTCAGAAAAGGTGGATGTTCATTCCCTCCTCCTGTGCTGGGGAACAGCTAGGGGTGGATGGATCATTTTCACAAATCCTAATCTTTCCGCAGAGGAAAGTGATCCATCGGATGTTTGCCACCCTAGCTGGAAATCCAAAAATTTTCATGTGTGTAAATGCATTATATTCTCAACTCCCTCCATTTTGAAGACATACTGAGTCTCCTTTGAAAAATGGCCTCCAAGCAGTGCAATGAGATCTCGTTGCAAAACTATTTGCCACATGCAGATGACTGTAACGTGCCCACAAAAAGCAACTTCAGTGCTCCCCACTCCATTCACTCCCTCAGTACAACTTTGCACAGTGCTCTTCTCCGATCGTAACTCCACATTCACATCCGCTTTATGGCCGTTTGGACGCAGTAATTGGTCTAAATCGGCCATTCTTATTGCTTCTGTTTAAGAACCCCTCTCTACGCCCCCCCCCCCCCCAACCCCCGCTGTTTAGAACCTACCTCCTCCCGCGATGCAAATGAGGCCAGACAGAAGCAAACGCTGGCGGAATGAAATGTTTCTCCCACACCTCATTAACCCTCCGAGGGCACAGGAAATAGAACCTTTGACAGGATGTCAGGGAGCAGCTAATGACCCAATCAGAAGAGGTCGCCCCAGGCCAATTAGCATTAACGGAACGCCACGGGCAGAACGGAGGGATGCCTAAATGGGAGGCGACAGCCAGTTTGGCGAGCGCAGATGAGGTGGCCCTCTCAGAATGTCTGATGGGGGGCCTGCGTCTCCTAAGTTACTTGTCAGTACATCAGAAACTTCCAAACCTTTATTACCGTGCTGCAATGTTGCCCTCCCGGAGCACATGTATGGACTATCGGCACACACGAGCAGGTTCCATTCACTGTTGTAAGCATGCGACCTGATGAAGAAAGTGTTTTGTCCGTCTCTTCATAAACGGAGTGACTAAGTTCAGTTGAGTTCTGGATTTTAATAAGTATTATCAATCTGCAGATTGGGAGAGAAAACCAGACCCCTGACAATAAAATGACAACACGACACCAGGCTTAGGTCTCAATCATGTCTCTCTCAGCTCTGAAAGCCGGAGGACCATCTTTTATAGGGCACAAGAATGTAAACATAGATTGTGACAGTCAGGCTGTAATGACGTTTCAACAGTCTCAGAGAAAGAGATTCACTGCTCCCAACACATGACAACTCTCAGACTAGAGAGATCATAGTTGGAGCTCTCCTTGTAGTCATGACAAGGAACGTTTAGCCAGTACTTTCTCCTGACCCTGAACATCTATTAACCCTGACACATAGACACAATATACTCTTATTAATAGCAAGCTTACATGAGAACGTACTAACTAGTATCCAATGACTAGTTCTATTGATTAGTGACTAATGTAAGCACACAGGAAATCCCAATTTCTTCCACAGACCCCACGGAGACGTTTGTATTGATCAGCACTTCATTCGAGATTCCCGTTTAGGTAGAGGGACCTTCGAGGTAGATGTTCCATCTTAATCCGTGCCCTCTCAGCCTTGGATGTAACTGCCCCCCCCCCCCTACCCCCCTCTCCTACCAGTGTGTGGGCTCAGGGATCAGGATTCAGAAGCATCCGCCAGCACCTCTTCCTCCTTCCTCCCATCCCTCCATCCTGCCACAGGACATTACCCTCCCACGGCACCAATCCACCACCCTGGGGATGTGGGGGGGGGGGGAGGCAGTCACCCGAGTTGTGGGGGAGACGCAGTCACCCGAGTCCCCATGCTGGGCCTGGGGCGCCGGTGGTCGGTGTAGCTTAGCTCTCTTTCTCCAGGTACGGAAAGAGATGATCTGGCACAGTCCACTAGCCTGCGTCTCTGGTTGGCTCAGAGACAACACAAACAACTGGATAGACAAGTTTTCCAGCGGTGTTCTCGTTTGAAGGATTTGAAAAATAGAGAGGGCTAACCCATTTCTTTCCACCTTCTTGACTGACACCGTTGAGTTGGATTTTTTTTTTTTTTACCAGTAAAGCTCTCAATGTGCTCTTCCCACTGAGAGTTTCCGGCCTCGCTTGCAACTCTGTGCTCGACGTGTTTCGTTTCTGCCAATCGTAGCAGTTCATCCGAAAACCCCGCTGTTGTCTTTGATTGCTGCCCTCATCATTGCAGTCTTGTTAAGAGGATTTCGGATCAAACAGACAACAATACCCTATGCAAAACCATCCGTCCATTCATCCCTAATGAGATTTGCAGAGGTGACATCTTCTTCTCTCTTCTACCTGTGTGGCTTCTGTTCCTTCTCCGTTCTCCATTCCCCGGCGGTGACTCATGTTCTACCCACCTCCAGCACTTTGGGATCTTTTCATCATTCGGAGGGGTTTTCACCGAGACATACTTTGAACCAGGCTTTGGACTCTGGCAGTTAGGGAACGAGAGGAGAAGAACATCTGAAAACGAACGTGTCTGTAACCCTTCCCACATCAATCTGATTACCCCGAGTTCGGGTGGCAGCAGCTAGCTCATTCCCAGCGAATCAAAAACAAGGTTGGACCGGGCCCGAGAGTGTGCACGTGTGTGTGTGTGTGTGTGCACCTCGCGCCGTCAAGCCAGCCCACATCCACACTGATGCGCCTTCTCTCTGCGTCCAAGAAGAAGCTGTGAAGAAGAGCTGTAGGCCGCCGTTGGAACCCAGAACCAGGCCTGAACCACGGCCAGGAGGATGCTGGGCTGCCGAGCCGGACATATGGAGGTTCTAATTGCAGAAGTCTGCTTCCATCCAGTGCAATCCGTCCGGCCTAGTTTGGCTAGGATGAGATATTCATCTCGATATATGAAGGATGTGTGTTCTGGACTGGTTGCACAGATGTATGTGTTGGAAGTTGTTAAAGGTGGTGTTCATCTGTCATCTTGTTACATTGACACATAGTAACAGCTTTCTATTTCAAGCCATTTCTAATGACATTATAATTAATTCATGTATCTTTCACACTAACATGAGAATACTGTGTCTGTGTGCAGTAGATTAGGCTGTACGTAACGCAGAACGCTGCAAGTGATATTTGTAAATTTGACTTGATTGATTTTTCAGCCAGCATCATTAGAGAGAAACTCATTGTTATTCATTACAATTCGTTCTTGAGCCAACTTGGTTTTGCCAAGTTTGTTTACGCACAGTTCCGATTTTCGATCTTGATCATCGACCCCGGAATGTTGATATTTCAACGTTTTCGTGACAGACTTTCATTTTCACCAGAGCTTTTCAATATGTTCCACAGTAAGCATGCACTTCACTTAGGCAGTGGCATTTGTCTTCGTAATTACACAAAGTCTTTCTTTTTGGTTTTGATTTATCTTGCCATCCAGGAGGGCAATGGACCTAACACTTAGTTTGATTTGCTTATTTAAAACTGTTTTTGTTATTCACTTTGTTAGATTTCCTTGTTGCTGTTATTTTCACCTTCATCAAATGTATCCCACACAGAGATCTTCATATACTTCTGCATATATGTGTGTTCTGGTAAATCACATGAAACATTCATTTTCTCAGTTCATTTCCCGTGTCTCTCTCTCCCTCTACTCTAAAGAAGAAGATCATCGCCATATAAGGTGTGCGCGCGCACGCGTGCGTGTGTAAGTGTGTGTGTGTGTGTAAGCAGGCGCGTGTGCGCGTGTGTCTGTGGACCTCTAAGCCCACAGAGAAGTGGGACAGATCTAATGAACCTAATCGACTGGGGACACAAAGAAAAAGGGCGTCAGTGGAAGCGTTAAAAAAAAAAAAAGAGGCCATCTTCACAGATGCCGCGCGAAGAAAGAGAATACATGCAACATTACGCTGAAGAAAAGAGGATGAAACGGTAGGAGAGGGGCTGCTAACGTCTCCCTTGCCGTCTTGAGTACACTCCCCGCTCGATCTGTCGCCATGCATTTGTGAGCATACTCCCAACAAAGGCTGGAAGAAATGTTTCCACACGAGTGGAAGGTAGACTCCTGGCGGAAGGTAGGTAGTGGAAGGTAGACTCCTGGTGGAAGGTAGGTAGTGGAAGGTAGACTCCTGGTGGAGGGTAGGTAGTGGAAGGTAGACTCCTGGTGGAAGGTAGGTAGTGGAAGGTAGACTCCTGGTGGAGGGTAGGTAGTGGAAGGTAGACTCCTGGTGGAAGGTAGGTAGTGGAAGGTAGACTCCTGGTGGAGGGTAGGTAGTGGAAGGTAGACTCCTGGTGGAAGGTAGGTAGTGGAAGGTAGACTCCTGGTGGAGGGTAGGTAGTGGAAGGTAGACTCCTGGTGGAAGGTAGGTAGTGGAAGGTAGACTCCTGGTGGAGGGTAGGTAGTGGAAGGTAGACTCCTGGTGGAAGGTAGGTAGTGGAAGGTAGACTCCTGGTGGAGGGTAGGTAGTGGAAGGTAGACTCCTGGTGGAAGGTAGGTAGTGGAAGGTAGACTCCTGGTGGAAGGTAGGTAGTGGAAGGTAGACTCCTGGTGGAGGGTAGGTAGTGGAAGGTAGACTCCTGGTGGAAGGTAGGTAGTGGAAGGTAGACTCCTGGTGGAGGGTAGGTAGTGGAAGGTAGACTCCTGGTGGAGGGTAGGTAGTGGAAGGTAGACTCCTGGTGGAGGGTAGGTAGTGGAAGGTAGACTCCTGGTGGAGGGTAGGTAGTGGAAGGTAGAGTTTTCGTCAAACTCACGGGATGTTTTCTGATGACTGTGTTCCGAGGGGTTTTATAATATTTCAAATAGATGTTCTCTCATGTAGACAACATTGTCTGACTGGTGCAGAGGAGATTCAGAGAGTCAGTATCGCTTAGTAAGCAATAACCATAGGTGCCGTCTTCGGGAACCAATTCTATATGTAATTTAATTTAAAAACAAACAAAAGGTGTTCTTCTGTTGGGGGCAGGAATGCACAGTGTAGAATACATTCTCAGACATTCACACTCTTAATAATCGTTTTCTTGACAAATAATAAATGACTTCATGACCAGTGATTATAGTCCTGAACTCTGATGTCTTAAAAACAAAGCCATTTTGGTTCACTTTTTAATCCAAGCTGTGACCATATTTCTTTGTTTGGGAGTACTTGTGCAGTGGCCACTGCTTTGGGGAGGAGGTGGTAAGTGGTGAGTTTAAGCCTTGTGCTGAGTGGAGCAGAACAGAGTTTTGGTTGATCTTTGGCTTTGTTTCAGATTAATTCAATACCAGCCTCTGCTATGGAGCTAAGAGCTTTGTCCAGGACCAGAGAGGGCCCGCATGTAATCGAGGTGGTCTCTGCTCAACACGCATCGACTATTAGGTTAAGTATCCTTTAAGGATAATTGGAAAATGCAAATGAGCTGTAATTGTGCCCATCCAGTGCAGTTAGAACCATCAGTACTGGGGCTCTGACTATAGCAAATGAATTTCCTAGCCAGTACTTTTCCTACACGAAGTAGCAGGAAGATACTGTATGCTCGGAGCCAAATGGCTTGAAGACAATGGATGGTGTTCTTCTGTCATCATCATTATTATTTGTAAACATACAACGCTCTTTCCTCGCCCTGCAAACTGCCTAGTTACAGCCTTTTGTATCTTTGCATCACCCTCAAACCACATATTTAAAAAATCATTCTTATAAATATTTTACTTTTTCATGAACGCTCCTGACACTTTTTGAAGAATCGGAAAGGTCGGAACACTGGATACATTTTTTAATGACATATTCTAGTCATTGTTTTACTGAAGTATTGAATTTGTAATGAATACTTATATGTCATGTTATGCCAGGTTGCTTTGCGTTCTCAGAATGTCAGTGCCCGGTCTAAACCTGTGTTGGTCTGTGCATCTGACAATAAAAGACTTCAACTTGAACTTGAATTACATTTACATTTAGTCAAGTACAGTTGCACTTGAAGTTGTGTATGTAATAGCACAGAAGCGAAGAGAACTTTAATCAACTGCTACAACGACTACTTACGACAGTAGAGGGAGCATTCAAAGATCTCTCTCTGAGATGGAGAAGCTTGCTTTTTCTCTCCTGCAGTCTCCTTTCAGGCTCAAGAACGCTGAGGGCCTTGGGGATGAAGATGAGAGACAAGGCAGCCGAAAAAACAGCTTCACAGAGAGACAATGTCAAGCCAAGAGGTTGGGAGGCGCCACGCGAGCAAACATACTCGAGTTTTTATGGCGACCGCGAGGCCAAAACGAGCACAGACCATGAGAAAGGACCCGAAAATTCAGCTTAGTAATCAGGAAGTGGGATGAGCCTTCTTCCAGCGGTGCCCCCTCGGTCTAGGTGTGTATTCCGTGAGGAGCCGGCCGCAGTTAAGCTCAAACCGTCTCGCTTTGAGAAGCCTCACCCCGTTTCACCCCTCCTCCACGCCGCCAATCAACAGGAGATTTCGAAAATAATCAGCGAGGAAATTATTGCGACGGCTTCATCAGCACAGGCAAACACCAGGCATCATCACTTTCCTGCCTTCTATCATCACTTTCCTGCCTTCTCCACGGACATGCCCCCGCCCGCCCACACACACACACGCATGCATGCACGCACACACACACACACACACACACACACTAGAAAATGCTTGTAATTAAGAGAGGTCAAAAAACAACAACAACAGTAACCGCAGCAGCAGCAAAAGCGACGCTGGGGTGGGCACACTGGGCTTGCGTGTGTGTCAAATGCTTGGTCCTCTGTGTTGCGGGAGATGTCCTCGGGGGAATGAGTGGTCTTAAGCGACACACACACACTTGTCTGTGCTCTCCATATCTTCTCCTCCCTCTCTCATTAGCTAAGGTCACAACTCCCCCCCCCCTACACACACACACACACACACACATGGGCATGCTAAGAGGTGTAAAGAGGGTGACACCAGAAGATGGAGGGAGCAGGACGGAGGTGTGGGGGAAACATGATAATGGTGCGCTCAACTGTGAAGTTCAGTCACCCCGCACGCAACCCCCAACTACCGCCACTTCACACCTACACCCAGATCTCGCCTGTTCTCTCTTTTAATGCACTCCCTTGCACACACGCACTCGGACCCCCCCTCCCCCTCCACACACACACACACACACATGTACACACACTAACACAAACAAACCCAGTGGGTGAGAGTGTTTTCATTTACCAGGCAAGGTAGAGCATGCCCTGGGAGGAGGACCCCTTAGCCCAGACTTTTATTTACTCTGCAAATCCCTTATTGTTCATCTCTCTCTCTCTCTCTCTCTCTCTCTCTCTCTCTCTCTCTCTCTCTCTCTCTCTCTCTCTCTCTCTCTCTCTCTCTCTCCATCCTCCGAGCCAAGCTTAGCTGACCGCAGCCACTCGGAGAGTGTGTGGCAGATAAGAGTTGTTCCATTTTTACAAGACATACACAAACACTCACTTCCACTGTAGCAGACATTCAAGTTGTTTGCCTAAACCAGGGTTCTCCAATCCTGGTCCTCGAGGGGCTGCTGTCCTGCATGTTTTCGATGAATGGTCATTACCCGGCTTCCACAGAGCTTGATAACAACCCATTCATTTGAAACAGGTGTGCTGGAGCAGAAAACATCTAAAACATGCAGGACAGCGGCCCCTCGAGGACCAGGATTGGAGAACCCTGGCCTAAACGGTAAACATGCATTTCTTATCATATTATTACATTTACATTTAGTCATTTAGCAGACACCCTTATCTAGAGCGACTTACAGTCAGTACAGGGAGGGACATTCCCCCCGGGGCAAGTAGGGTGAAGTGCCTTGCCCAAGGACACAACGTCATTTGGCACTGCCGGGAATCGAACTGGCAACCTTCAGATTACTAGCCCGATTCCCTAACCGCTCAGCCACCTGACTCGCTTTATATTCCCATTTATATTATGACATAATTTCAGTACGATGTCTCATACCGACCCTGCTGTACACCAGTTTCCAATGAGCCTGAATGGTCGCTGGTATTGAAAAGGAGAATCAGCTGAAGAGATGGCTTTCCCTCTGAGGAATCACTGGAAGGAGAGCGTCTGAGATGTCAGATGAGCATGACAGGGGATGCTGATCGTGCAGAGAGCAAGTAGGGAGAATGACAGTTAGACACGCAGGCACACAGGCTGACTGACAGACAGACAGACAAGCAGATAGACAGGCAGACAAACAGACAGACACACAGACAGGCAGACAGACACACAGACAGGCAGGCAAATATATGAACAGGCAGACAGATGGAAAGGGAGACGGGCAGGCAGGCAGGTAGGTAGAGAGACGCAAATGAAGGCAGACAGACAGGCAGACACCTCAGGGAGCTTTTAGCACATGACTGACAGACAGACAGTTACCAAACATGCAAGCTGGGACACCATGCTGTGAGACAGAGACAAAGAGACAGAGAGACACAGAGAGAGAGACAGAGAGACACAGAGAGAGAGAGAGAGAGAGAGAGAGAGAGAGAGAGAGAGAGAGAGAGAGAGAGAGAGAGAAAAGAGAAACAGAGAGGTGAAGAAAGAAACAGGTCCAAACATTGATGACTATCGGACGCTTTTCTGCCTCTCAATGTCAGACGGCTTTATTCCCCATGAGCGCCTCAGAGACCGAGACGCGACACCCAGGCATCATGAACCCGGCTGGCACAGTGACAGGACGGCTCCTCCCTCTGTCTTCAAGCGCTCAGGTTTGGATGTCTGGGCCTGGCGAGCCTAGCTGCGGCAAGGGAGAGGCAAGTTTCCCCGAGTTCGCACAGACCACGGGGACAACACTTCCTCAAAAGCCAGTTCTTTCTGAGCTCCGTCTAAGCTGCCACCGAAAACAATCTTCTGTTTACTCGTAGGAATTAGAAAGAACGAGTAAGAAAGGAAGAAAGTAAAAAAAAAAAAAAAAAGGACGAGCGTCGGATTCGAACGCAGCACAACGTGAGGGGGAAAGTCCAACTGGGGATGCTTTGAAAATGTTCCGTGTTCACGCTCAAGCTAATGAGGAGACAAAGGACTACTGCAGATTAAACAATCGGAGGTTTCCTTTGGGGGCGCGAGTGCGCGGGTGTGTGAGTGTGCCTCTGTGTGAGCGTGCGCGGGTGTTTGGGTGAGTGTGTGTGTGCGTGTGTGCAGTTGCACGGCACTCGTTCCCGTCCCCCCGCCCCCTCTCCCTTCTCTCTTAGCATTACAATTCCGTGTGTGACTTGTGAAGGAGCCTGTTTGTAGGGGACAATTACGGGGCAATCATAAGTGAGTGAAGTGAGCCTCGTGCTTGCTGGGCAGGAGCTGTGTGTTTACTGTCTCCTCTGCCGGGCCCTAAGCCTCTGAGATGAGGCAGTCGGCGTGGGCGAGGAAGGGGGGGGGGGGCGTTGTGGCTGCCCTCCTGAGGGCCCAGATGAAGGGATTAGCCAATCCTCCAGCGGGAGCTGCAGTCGATGTGCGACGACGCCCGGAAAGACACAGCGCGCCATGAGCAACGGCACCACTTAATGCAGAACAGCAGCCCGATCGATATGCAGACAGACACACGCGCACACACATCCCCCCGTGAGTCTCGGGTGACGTTGACCGTGGGGGGGAGAGACGGTAGGGGGGGGGGGGGGGAGGTCGATGAGGCGCGAGTTAGCACGCCGCTCCTCTGCATATCATCACCTTGTCATAACCTGTCCAGATCATCTTCCTCCCACACACACACCCCCCCCCCCCACACACACCCCACTGGCAGGCACACGCGCGGACGCACTCAGCCTCTCGGAATGATCGGGGATAATGACATGCCGAGCAGATGGATTGGTTTAGCTTTTTAGCACCGTAAGATTACTTTACCAAGTGTTGCCCCCCAACACCGCCGCAAAAATAACAGGGGGGTGGATGATGGGAGGGGTGTGTGTGTGGTCGGGGAGTTCGGGGAGGGCAGATGAGACAGACAGGTTATGACAAGGCAATGACATGTAGAGGAGGGGGGGGGGGCGTTACTGTAGAATGACCAAGATGGGTCGATGAGTTCAGATAAAAAGGATAAGATTGGTTGTAGTGAGCTCAGCAGGGTATCTCTGCATGTGCAGGGGTTGCATTCTGTTAGTACCGAACGATCTTTTCCAGAAAGAGGAAGCTATACAAGCTAGCATACATGACGTCTCTGTGAGTCAGACAGGAGGCACGTCACAATGCTCTTTCCAGTCCGCAAGAATCAAGAGGGCCACACACACGCAACCACCCACAAACACCCACGGTGTTGCTACACTGCCTGGGATGCAGAGTAAGCGTTCAGACACATTCTCTCAACCTTTCTCTCTCTCCGTCTCTCTCCGTCTCTCTCCGTCTCTCTCTCTCCCTCGCTTCCTACCTCTCTCTCTCCTCCCTTTCCTCTCTCCGCCTCTCTCCGCTCCCGAGGTCACACATCCAGGTGAAGCTTGCAGGTGTGAAAGGCAGCGGTGGCCCCGTCAGTCTGCCTGAGGAAGGAGGAGGGGGCAGGGAGGAGGAGGGGGCAGGGAGGAGGAGGGGCAGGGAGGAGGAGGAGGAGGGGGCAGGGAGGAGGAGGGGCAGGAGGGAGAAGGAGGAGGGGGCAGGGAGGAGGAGGAGGGGGCAGGGAGGAGGAGGAGGAGGGGCAGGAGGGAGGAGGAGGGGGCAGGGAGGAGGAGGGGCAGGAGGGAGGAGGAGGAGGGGGCAGGGAGGAGGAGGGGGCAGGAGGGAGGAGGGGGCAGGGAAGAGGAGGAGGAGGGGGCAGGAGGGAGGAGGAGGACGAGGGAGGAGGGGGCAGGGAGGAGGAGGAGGGGGGGCAGGGAGGAGGAGGAGGGGCAGGAGGGAGGAGGAGGGGGCAGGGAGGAGGAGGGGCAGGAGGGAGAAGGAGGAGGGGGCAGGGAGGAGGAGGAGGGGGCAGGGAGGAGGAGGAGGAGGGGCAGGAGGGAGGAGGAGGGGGCAGGGAGGAGGAGGAGGAGGGGGCAGGAGGGAGGAGGGGGCAGGGAAGAGGAGGAGGAGGGGGCAGGAGGGAGGAGGGGGCAGGGAAGAGGAGGAGGAGGGGGCAGGAGGGAGGAGGAGGACGAGGGAGGAGGGAGGAGGGGGCAGGGAGGAGGAGGAGGGGACAGGAGGGATGAGGGAGGAGGAGAGGTGCAAGGCCTCGGGGGATGGAGCGCTGGTGAGCGGAGGAGAGCAGGAGAAGAGAGGGAGGGGGAGGTCTTACCATGGATCACAAACGCCCAGACGGCGAAGCGATCGGATGGGTCAAACTAAGCACAAACAACGATTAAGCACACATGCACGCACGCACGCACGCATGCACACACACTCACACACGCACGCACGCACCCACAGACACAAACACACACTCGCACAAATTCCCAAACAAATAAACATTAAACTTGCATAAGCATACATACTCAGTGAACAGAGAGCCAACATTCAGGGACATTGAACAGATAAGTGGCTGTGTTTTAATGTGCGCTCACACACACACACACGCAGCACTTGAGCAGAAAAAGATGGGTTTAGGCCGGCCGTCTGTTCGCTGTAAGCTTGTTGCTTTATCTCGCATGCGCACGAGTCTCCTGACGCAGAATCAACAACCATCTTTTTAAAGTAATTACAGCGAGTTAATACGATATAAGCATCTGTATGGTTCAGCAAGCACTGTCTAGCCCCTCAACGCTGCCGACAACGTGGGCAGGCACCCACACACACATAGACGAACACCCACACACACATAGACGAACACCCACACAGACACATTTCTGAAAGCGCACAAAACACACCCACGCACACACCCACGCGCGCATATTAGCCAGCTCCCGACGCACGCACACGCACACAGTTGTCCAGCCAAAGATCTTTCGTGTGCGCTCTTATCTGACTCTTTACTGACTGTTTGGAAAAAAAACAGTCAGTAAAAAACGCCGTAAGAGAGCGACAGAGAGCTCCGAAATAACAGAAATGACGTCAGACGGCGGAGCCACGCAGTCGTCGCTTCAGACGAACACATCTGCACGTGCTCCGCGCACGCCACGCCACGCCAACACGTCGCCCCCCGCCACCATCACACCCTCATCAGCTGCTTATCCCCCCCCCCCCCATGACAAGCGCCGCTCTCCGGGGGGCGCGAGGCGTCGCGGATTGCGCACTTAACTGACAGCCAGTCAACGATCCAGACTTGAATTCGCGCTAACACTGCAAAGGTGTGCGTCTACGAAAGGCGACGTGCTCGCCTGAGGGGGGGGGGGGGAGGAGCCCGCGGTTACTGAGCCTGCGGTTGAGGTCAAAAGGTCAGATGAAGCGGCCTACCTCGAACATGACAGTCACCCCCCAGGTGTGACATACTACACCTGTGGGGTTGGCACTGAACGCTGTACAAATGGAATATCAACAGTGAGCGTTAACGAGTCCTCCTCCACCCCCTTGTCTTCTGTGCAGGCGAAGAGCTTCCACACTTCCCATTTGCTTCCAATTGACTTGAATGGGCCTGTCAGATCTATTGAATTCCACAGTATGTCTGTGTCTGTTCCGGTCTCACCTGGGAGAGAGCAGGGGATGTCAGGGAGACCTGCGGCTGATACCCAGTCTTCCAGGCCCCAGGTTGTATCTGAGCCTCCACTAACGAGGCTGTCTCGCTACAGCACTCTACAGCCACCCAGGACCCAGCTGTGCCACTGAAGACCTGGGATCATTTTTAATATTCATAGTCAGTGTGCGGGTGCCAGGTTTTTAGGGAGGTATTCCCCCTTCTGTGTTCCCTTGTCAGGAAAAGAGAGAAGTGTTAGTTCTGCACACCGGCCCCTCGGCACCTTCCAGTCCCCCAAAGCTAATTCCATATACACACACTCACTCACTCACACACACACACACACACACACACACACACACACACTGCTCAGTCCAGCGGGACCATAGAGAAGATGACAAAGGGTATGGGGATTTTGGTGTGTGTGTGTGTGTACAGTATGTTGTAATGTGTCTCTTCAGCCGCAGACATGCATGAGTGTGTGTGTGTGTGTGTGTGTTTGTTCTGCTTATAGGGACCCGGGGAACAGTAATTGTGGAGCTGCAGAGCTTGAAAAGCTGTGTTTGAAACAGGCCTGGTCTCGATGAGGGTTGCCCCTACCTGTGGTTTCCACCACCCTGCTGGCTGATACTGGGTCTGTTTATGTGTCAGATTTATTCATTGTGTTTAACAGTGGGAGTGATGGGCAAACTCACAATCGAACGAGAGAGGTTGCCTGAGTTACGGCTTTTCTCCCTGTGATATGATCCTCGCGGTCTCCCTCCCTCTCTCCCTCCCTCGCTCTCCGACAGAGAGAGTGGGATGTCTGGCTGTGAGTCACACCTGCTGTCGTTTCATGTCGCCGCAGAGAGACGCCACACATTTCCTCGGCGCCGGGAGCCCTGGCAGAGGCGAGGGCGACAGGAGGAACTCATCACGGAATCGCATCGAGATCAAACAATGAGACCTGGATTCATTACAGCTCGTCTGGATGGCACCCCCTCTCCACGTCCACACAGTCTGCCAACTGGACACACTGAGGGCAGCAATGAACTCAGACCTCCAAGGCGCCAGTCCAGTCTGTGTGCGCGTGTCTACTCTTCATCTTCGAAAACACTCTGGCGGACCTCAAGTATATGTCTGCTTAGTTCTCTTTCTCTACGCAACTAGAATAATAAATATGTATTTATTTATTAATTAAATCAAAAGAATACAGTCTTTATTTTGTAGATGCGTTTATCCAAAGTGACACATGGCACATGGGGTGATTTAAACCTACAATCCTTCACTCTGCAGTTGATTACTCTAACCACTGAGCTACACCCTCCCCAAAATCGAATTCAAAACTCTCACGTCTCTCTCTCTTCCCTCCCTCCCTCCCTTCCTCTCTCTCTCTCTCTCTCTCTCTCTCTCTCTCTCTCTCTCTCTCTCTCTCTCTCTCTCTCTCTCTCTCTCTCTCTCCCTTTTCCCTCCCTCTCTCTCTCTCTCTCTCTCTCTCTCTCTCTGTCTCTCCCTCCCTCTCTCTCTCCCCCCTTCCTTCCCATCCTTACCCTCGCCCTCCCTCTCTCCATCTATCTCTGTGTTGCTGTGGAAGGCATCTGTCCTGCTGTATATGATTTCAGAGGCTCCTTTGAAACTGTGATTTTTATTTGGCTTTGATATGTTCCCTTGGCTCCAACGTGGCCCCAGCCAAACCCTCCCCAGATCTGAGCTGCCGAAGGGGGGCTTTGAAGTGTTTCCCTCTCCCCTTCTTCCCTCCTTCCCTCCTGCCCTCTCTCTCTCTCTATGCGCTGCTAACCCACCAAACATTGAATGGTAATGTGAACACTCCTGCCACTTCCAATATCACTGCAGCACACTGGAGACTGTCTTCAACAGAGAGGGGGGAGAGAGGGGAAGGAATGAGGGAGAGTGTCAAAGAGAGAGAGAGATAGAGAGACTAACAGACAGACACCAAGATGGAAAGTTAGACAGACAGGGGGAGAGATAGCGTGCAGCTGTACACCAGCACAGATAGCTAGCAGTCCCGGCAACCGACTAAGTTGTCTCACGCGTGGTTGGTTTATGACACGTCAAGCGTTTCCCGTTCAGAGCAACGGTGCTGTGGAGAGCGGCAGGGCCCGCCCTCCCTCCCACCCGCCTCCAATGAGCGCACCAGGGCGTCTGTCACATGATCCGCTAATTGGCCGGAGCGCAATTGAGCTTCCAGTCACGGCAAGCCCCTCAGTGCCTCATGTCACAATCCCGTCTCGGCATGAAAAGAATAAAACAATGTTCGATGTTTTATTCAAAGGTGGACCACTTGATTGCATGCTGATCCCTGTCTGATGGGTCTTGGTTGGAGATTGCAGCGTGTGTGCGTGTGTGCGTGTGTGAATGGTTTGATAGACACTAAGGAAAACACAGGGGGGATCGCTGGCAGCTTCTCAGAGACTGTAAATGTCATTGTTAATGTCTTACTGGTCTTGTGTTTGTAGTTAGCGCAGGTGTCCTCTCTCCCTGGACGGCGTTGTATTGATCTGTTGCGGTGAACATAAGCAGACTCGCAGATTAAGCCTTGGGGCAGTTTACAGCATAATATGGCTTGCTGTGTGTGTGTGTGCATCATATCATACGTGTGTGCACACAAACAACTGTACCTGTTTGTCTCTCGGACACACTCATGCCCACGCGCTTTTACCTCGGAATTGATTTTATGCGTTGTTGAGGGGAGTCCATGTTTTTCGTTTGTGTGTGTGTGTGTGTGAGTCTCTCTCTTATTTAGTCTGGTATCGTCTTTAGTTAAGCCTGGCCCCTGCTTGTCTGCCAGAGGAGCTGCAAGGGATGGACTGCTACTGAATCCTCCGTGTCATCTCCCTAAAATAATATTATTTATTCAGCAGGGCCGTTTAAAGACACACTTCAATATTTTAGCACTGCCCTGCCTTAGATTGGTGTCTTTGGGTGCTATCGTGATATTATAGTTTTGCACTTTAATCTAGCCAAAACAAACGTTGCCGGTTTATCATGCACGTGTGTGTATGTGTGTGTGGATGCAAGTGTTTGTGCAGACAATGGAACACAGCCGTCACTCTGAAGCCTCTCTTTGATTGGACAGTCCCTTTTTACCATATTGATGGATGGATAGTCTGAGCTCCTGTCACTTTGTGCACGGTCTCATTCTATCCCCCCAGAAACAAAGATCACAGGCAGATTGTTCCTCTTTTTTTCTGCTTTCTGATTTATTTGGACTTTATGCCTCATGCTTTCAATTTCCAACGCAATATAACTTCAACATGTAACCAATTTCCAGACTCCGGCTCGACGCACAATTACCCTCAGTATTCAAAGTGAATTTTCTTGCACCCGAAATCGGTGACAGCATACATATGGAAAAGGCTTAACGTAAATCGGTTCTTTGACCTACATTCTCCCCACTTTCCCCTCCTCCCTCAAGCATTTACAGTACACACTTTCAATTTTCCTTGTTGTGGATATTTACATCAATTTCACAATTGCTTATTATGCGAAGAGGAACGTTGTGCGTGTGTTAATTCAAATCATATCGGTGTTTATTTCTGTCTTGTTACATCAAACTGCTTGTCAGAAGTCGTCACAGAGGGGAGAGGGAGGTGGGGTGAGAGAAAGGGGGTGTGGAGAGAGTAAGAGAGAGAGAAGAGAAAGCGAGAGAGGGACAAGGCATAAATGAGAGGGGATTAAATGGAAAAAGAAAGCGAAAGAGAAAGAGAGAGGGATGGAGGGTGAAACAGAAAGGTAAGTAAGACAGAGAGACAGGGAGAGATAGAGAGAGGAATTGAGTACGATGGCAGAAGTAGTAGTAGGGACTTTCTACCCAAGGGAAAATTGCGGTGTTGCAGCAGGCAATATCAAAAAAGAAGAAATAGATCATAAAAATTGCTTATCAATAAAATACAAAATACCCAATTCAAAACTGCACAGGACTGTCCAGGGGGTGAAACGTAGAGTTTAATCACATGGTAGTACACATCTCGCATGTAAAGTTAGCTATTAAACACAGGTAACACGCAGGGGTAATACACACATGTACAAAACAATTAGCACAACAACAGAACGCAAGTGACACACAGGGTTAACGCACACGCTGCGCACAACAACAAACAAAACCAATTACAGAACAATTGAACTCACACAGGGAGACACGCGAGTGGCAAGTAGCTAAAAGCGAATCGTTGCGACTGGCACATGAATGGCATGAAACAGCGAACAGCCTGCACCGGCAAACTGTACAGAGGCGTGTTGGTTCATAAACACACAGGACCTGAGATGGGGAGATGTGTACCAAGTACTGGGAGATGCACCTAATACTAAACCACGAAACATTGCCAACAGAGCAGGCCAAACACCACAGGATCCTTTCAGACAGGGAATGAGAGTGTCTGGAGGCGACTGAGTGCTGCCCCGAAACACCTGCCAGCGTTCCGACTCACAGCGAAGCATCACGGAGTCTAAAGGCTGCTGGCAGGAACGACTTCCATAGCTCTCCTGGTGACACCGGGGTGTGTTCCGTCTCTCGCTTCACCGCTACCGTGTCGTGGAGGACGAGGGAGGAAATTGTCCTTAATGACCAGCGGCTCGGACAGAATCCTTGCCTCTGCCACATCCTCCAGGGTGCCAATGTTAGTCCCCGGCACAGAGCCTGTTCCTCTGGTCAGTTGGTTGATTCTTTTGGCATCACCCACCTTGATGCTAACACCCCAACACACCACAGAGTTGAAGATGACACTGGTGACCATATACTGGACTCATTCCCCCGAATGAGAAAAAGGATCAGAGGGGCCTTAAGTCCTCTGGGAATTCACAACCATCTCCTTCGTCTTGGAGATGTTGAGCTGCAGGTAGTTCTTCTCGCACCACCCAACAACGTCCTCCACAAGGCCCCTGCACTCACCACAACAGCAGAGTCATCAGAGAACCTGTGCAGATCAAGTGTCCGAGTTGTATGATATTTCAGGGGTGAACTCAGTGAACAGCAAAGGGCACAGTACCGTCCCTTGGGGAACCCCTGTGCTGATCAGCGCACGGTCAGACACACCTCTACAACCGCTCACACCGTGGTCTGCCAGAAGCTTTTCAGAGGAAGAGAGAAACAATGGGAGGACAGAGAGGGCTGGGTGAGGCGGCTCCATGCGTCTTCATGTCGGATATTGAAGGTGGCAGTGTGTTCCAACACTCGAGGCAGAAAGATGTTCGATCAGCTCTGCAGCGGGTTAGGGTTCCTCCCTCCACACCTGCTCACGGTGTGCTTGTAAACGCACTCCAAGGTCTTTGCATAGGGTCAAATTGCGTTGCTACCGCCATAAAACAGTGTAATCGTTTTGGCATGGAGGACATAAAACAGGAGGATTTATCATCCATTCAGAAGAGTTGCTGGAATCCTCGTTCCTTCCCTGCTGAGTTTAGTTAGCTTTGTGCAAGCATTCGCTAGCTGGGTAGCTAACTATACAGGTCACTAAACATAACATTCAAAGGTTGAATCATTGTCTAGCTTTAAACTTTGCCTTGAAAACGAAGCAGAGATATTGTATTTTGTGGATTAAATGTACCATGTTGGGACAGCTAAACATAGCTCTCTCAGCCAAACATTCAGATGACATTTGCTTGTGGAACCTGAAGTATTTACCCATAAACTACAATGACCCAACACAGGGTCACCCATCGCATCCAAACCTGTATTTCTACTATACTTAGACATAGAAACAGGCAGCATGACCCGGATGATAAAAGCCCCTGTCTCTCTGTGGAGAACTGGGATATCAGAAGACACATAGTCAATATCTGACCGTCTGTGAAGCGAGGAGCGGTAGGCCTATCTAAGGCAGAATGAAGGGGTTGGAAGTAAGAGTGTGCGGGCTTTCAGATACCTTACATGTTAGTGGGACTGCTCTGTTGTTGAGGTCTGAATTCTTGTTTGGGGGTGTCTGGGATGAGCATTTCCTCTAAGTGGAGATCAGCAGAGGAGGATACATGAAGGAGGCCGGAGAAACCATTCCCAACGTCTCCAAACTTTGTTCCTTGGTCACATGTGACTCGGATGTGGAAAGTATCGCCCTAGTTTAGGACTGCAGCCCAGAGGTAGTGCTGGGTGGAGGAGGATTGATTGCCTCACCGACTGTGCGTTTACATCATTGCCAAGTCTCTTATCTCTCTCTCTCCCTCTCTTTCTCTCTCTGCCCCCGATTGTGCCTGGCTGTTCTCTCCATCGCTCTCCCTCTCTCTCTCTATTTCTCCCTTTCCACCTCGTCCCCAACTCTTTCCTCTTCCTCTCCAACCGCGTCCCTGAAAAGTCGTGGCCGTACCGTAGCTCATCTGTGAGCTGTGCTGACGCCGAGTAAAAAGCCCCTCTCACCATTTAAGGTTTATCACCGTCCATAAAGAGCCTACTCAAACACACAGCACACAGATTCACCGCCAGCTGACAAAAATAAGCAAGTTTATTAGGGCCTCCCATTTATCTGGTCCTTCTTTCACAGCAACTGTGAGATTGCAGAAGACCCGCGGGATTCTGTGGGGAGGGGGGGGGGAGTTTGACACAAACCAGAAGCAGTCATTACAGCCACTTATCTAGGTAATTAATCTAATCGGAGACCTTTTCTTTCACTCGTACACAAAATCTACTTTTTGTTTTTTTTTCTTCTTCTTCTGCCCGTCGCTCACAGAGCTGCGTTGGATTATCATGCGCGACCACAAGTGAGTCTCCTTCCTTGTCAGATGGGAGTCCTCCCAGTCATTAACCAGCCACCTGGGACCTTTTCTTCTCTTCAGTTTCCTCCCTCCTTTCCACTCATCCGCCGTCGGATGGGGCACAGAGACATCACGGAGGGAGATAACAGAGTGTGAATGCAATTCCAGATTGAAATTAATCACCTCGACGAAACGTCGTTTCAGACACAATGCATTTCTAATCACTAACAATTATGACAAAAGATGCAATTTTGTATTCAAGTCCCACTACTGCTGGTTATCGAGAGACCTCACGGCAAATTGCTCAGGTTATCAGAAAGGTTTGGTTGAATTACCAATTTGAGAAAAATATATTTCGAATGTTTTCCTTTGGATTTAGGTAAATGACCTCCTGCTTTGTTCTCTGGGACTCCAAAATTGGAGACAATGATGTCCACTTCAAAGTGTGATCGTTGGAGAATGTTTTTAATATCAAACAGTGAGTAGCTTAGCCAGACAAGCAGACATCCTCACATCAGCCTTCACACAGTATTTCCCCCCAGAGCAAAAACTCACCAGCTGACCTTTCACTCACTTCAAATTAAAACTTGGGGGGGAACAGGAGGAAGAGAAGCGAGGGGTTTGTGTTTAATTGGTGCATTCATTCTGGTCAACCCTGCCCAGCCAGTTAAATAGCCACCCATTCAGATCCAGGAATGTGTCCATTTTGGCTTGAGAATGGCCCTCCCTTTGGAGAGAGCCGGCCATTTTGGCTAAAGCGGCGGCTCCGATGGCCAGCCGTCCAGCCACTGCCCAGTGAGAATCCCATGGCGCGTGACAGACTGTGGAGACTAATGGCTGGGATGGGGCAGCCAAAGGTCCCCGATGACCAGTTTAGGAAGGCCAAGAGGATGGAAGCCAGGGGCATTCATCTGCTTTACACTGCTGGAGGGGAGGGGAGAGGATCTGAAGAGAGGACAGGAGGGGAGGGGAGAGCTGAGGAGAGCTGCAGGGAACAAGAGACACAGGAGGTGTAGATAAAGGTGTTGGTGGAGCCTGCCCCAGGCCAGGATTACCAGGAAGGAAGCCAGGCAAACTCCCCCAGAATACCCACTCTTTTAGCTCTCCTTAACTCTCCCCCTCTCTCTCCTCTACACCACTTTCCCCTCCATCTAGCTTTCATTCCTTCCTCTAAAAACTATTCGACCTTTGTGGTATGTTACATTTCGTCGCCGTCTTCTATAAATGGCCACATATCCAAACCCCTCAAACTTTCCATGGAGCCTTTGATGCAATTTAATGTCGATTTTTCATTCCACTTAGTTACTGTCACTCTCTAATTCCTTCGGCTCTTTCTTTTGGCCTGTTACATTGTGAATAAAGCGTAGACAAACGCTCCTCCTCACGTTCCACACTCCCCAGGCCAGACAGTCGTTCTGTCTCTGCCAGCTAGAGTGAGCTGGACTAGCCCCAGGTGTCAGGAGAGGCCTGGGGAGACAGGGGCTGGAGGAAAGCTCTCCAGCCTGGTTACAGCTCTCCCTGGCTGGGTAGAGAGTCCAGACGGCTGGCTGGTGGCTGCTCCAGGTGTGGGCCACCTGTTGGTTTCTTAGTGGGGGGCAGAGGGGCAGGCTGCTAGACTGGGCCGGAGGGACTGCAGAGAGTTGGTGGGGGCCGCGGGGCAGATAGGAGAGTGGTCTGGCTGGAGCCAAGGTGTTGTTGGCTCACCGGTGTCTGTCTAATTGAGCTGAATAGCCAGTGGTCAGCTAACCGTCTGTCTGTTTTGGCCACCTGTTTGCTAAAGGACAGAGGCAGCCAAGAAACACCATCTATTTTTAATTGCGAGGCCACAGGTGATGTGGTTGTGTGGATAATGTAATATTTGTTCCAATGCAATATTTACAAGTGTGCTCGTGGTGGAAATTGATTTATTTTTCGCATTAACATCTGTTGCTGGGCAAATTCCACCGAATTGCCTCTCTCGCTCTTCCCCTTTTCCCTCTCTCTCTCTCTCTCTCTCTCTCTCTCTCTCTCTCTCTCTCTCTCTCTCTCTCTCTCTCTCTCTCTCTCTCTCTCTCTCTTCTGTCTCTCTGTCTCTCTGTCTCTCTTTCTCTCTTTCTCTGTCTCTCTGTCTCTCTGTCTCTCTCTGTCTCTCTCTCTCACTCACTCTCTCTCTCTCTCTCTCTCTCTCTCTCTGTCTCTCTGTCTCTCTCTCTCTGTCTCTCTCTCTGTCTCTCTCTCTCTCTCTGTCTCTGTCTCTCTCACACACACACACACACACACTCCCCGTCTCTCTCTGGTCTGCAGTTTAGGTAAGCACACAGCAGGGATTTGAGCTCGGAGCTGTGAGCGAGGTGTCAATTAGAAAACAATTAGACATCAATTACCAGCCAGTTCCTCCAATGCGTCAGGTCAATAACATCAACATCGCTGGGAGGGGAGGAAGGCACACATTGTCTGCGAGCGTCTTCTTCCCAGCTCTGTCTCCTTGATGTCATTAATCATCTGACAATGTTTTTCTGCCGAAAAAACACAAACCCACACACACACAGAAATACACACACACAAAACACACACTTTTTCATAAAGCCACCTGTTCCCGGAACGGAAGGCTTTGTGCAGGCGTTCAAATGTATCTGAAATCAATGAGAAACCAATCACCAGTCACTGGCCACCCACACATAATTCTAGGCAGATCTGAAAGGGCTGCACTGCGGTGGGAATGGCTTCAGTCTGAAGCCACATTGTGTACTTTGTAAATGTGCTTATTGACTCGTCATGTGATTAAACTGGGCCAGCAACTGAGATGAAAACTGCATGTTGATCTGAAACAATGGCTTTGCTACAAGGATGAAAAGATGCTTGTCAAAGGGTTTGTAGTGGGAGTGTGTGTGTGTGTGTGTGTGTGTGTGTGTGTGTGTGTGTGTGTGTGTGTGTGTGTGTGTGTGTGTGTGTGTGTGTGTGTGTGTGTGGACAATGGTTGGTTCAAGGTTCAAAGTGTAGTAGTGGGAGTGTGTGTGTGTGTGTGTGTGTGAGGGTGGGTGACTGAGTGTTCTGTATTCCTCCAAAAGTGTGACCTCTGCTTGGGTATTTGATGTCACTTAAGAACGGTAGCACTCTGACGACGAAACTGATGTGGGAACATCATTCAGTCACTCACTCTTTAGAATGATTTTGAAAATGTGATTATTTTTGACAAACTAAGTAAAATCGCTCTGTATTATACCCATTTGGATTTCAATTATTAAGCCTGTCGACTTCCCTTTGGCTGAAGTGCGTAATGAGAGTGTAGGCTATATTTAAATGTATTACAGCGGGTGCCCAAGAAGCTCAAACTGGGAAAGAGAGAGAGAGAGAGAGAGAGAGAGAGAGAGAGAGAGAGAGAGAGAGAGAGAGAGAGAGAGTGTGTGTGTGTGTGTGTGTGTGTGTGTGTGTGTGTGTGTTTGCATTGTTATTTACTGTTCTTGCCCGCTAGCAGCATGCTTGTATGCTAGCATGTGTGTATGTTTGTGTGCATGCACTTGCATGCTTGTACATGTGTGTATTGCGTGCTTATATACTTTGATGTCTAGCATGCTTATTACCTGGCATGCGTGTGTGCAGCATGTGTGTGCATTTGTGTATACTTTATGAGTGTGCGTGCATGTGCACTTGGCATGATTTAATGTGTGTATACTGTATGTGTGTGCGAGCGCACGCATTGGTGTGCGTGTGTGTGTGTGCACGCGTGCGTGCGCGTGTGTGCAAGGTTGATGGTTAAAAGCATGCTAATGCACTCTCCTCTCTAGTCCTCTTCATTAATATACATATTTAAAAAGGGAACATTATGCAAATCTCACTGCTCTAGATTAGATTCCAGAACTATAATTTGGTCTGAAATATAATTCTGTACACATTAACCATTTACCTGAGGCAAAACAGTATATTCTGGCTTGGTTTAACCTAATTACACTGCAAACATTAAAACTCCATTTGAGTTGGAATCTCAGTTTTCTGCAGGGCTTCCTGCCTTCTGTGAAAGGAACACAATGTCACTTCTTTGTTGAACTCGGATGGCCACAAGCTGATTGCTGTTGTAACAACGGTTTTACGGTTTCCAAAACATTCTATCTAATTTGAGGCTATCACTGACTGTTTTAATCTTTTGCATAAATACTGAATTACTTCTTCAGAAGGCAGAGATACATAGACCGCAACAAACATTTAGGCCATATCTTCAGTTCCACTCTAGCCAAGAGTTAAAGAAAAAGAAACACGCTTTTTTCATGATTTCTTCAAAAGGGGTTGTTGTTACTGACCCCTGAAAATACACAATGGTCCACACACAATCAAATATTAATAAGTGTTTGTTTCTATCAGTACATGATCAGAGTGTTGCGCTCTCCAACGGCAAATAGAAAAAACATTGGACTTTCAAGAGGCGGACGTTAAAATAAAGAACAGGGGCAAAGGCATCAACTCCCAGTGTCCTTATCAATCATTCTCCAAATTCAGCCAATATCATCTGGATATAAAAGCCTGTCTCAAATTATTCTGTCTGGGATATGAGGCATCGCGGCCCAAACAATGGCTGCCTTCATCTGCCAAGTGATATTAAATACAGTAATTGCCTGTCAGGCTCGCTTGACTTGCCGTTCCAGTGTTGTCGCGAGGAGAACGCTGGCGGAAGAAATCCATGGAGGGGGGGGGGGGGGGGGGGGGGGTGTCAGAGGGTTTAAGTCAGCTTTTCACGACCGGGGGATCCCTGGACATCCTGCTCATTTCCTCGTGTCAGTGTTGCATGTTTAAAAGGGATTGGTTGCGATTTAGGAGCAGGGGCCCACTGGACGCAAACTGAATCTTCTGAGCTCCCAGGGTAAAGAGAGAGCTTAGTACTGGGAGAGGTGATAAATCCACTACCGTGTAGGCTAACAGTATGTGTTTTTGGATGACAACATGTCAGCCATGTTGTATCGTGAGCAGAGGTGGTGTTGCACACCACTTAGATGATAAGCACCTTGCAATGAGTGATGTTGAAGAAGGAATCGACCATCTCTAAATCCAAACGCTGCAGAGGCAGAGCCGGCTTTTCTCTTTCAAACGTCCGGGAAAAACAACGATTTTGCGTGTTTTCTCGCGTGTAATGGAAATCCTAGCAGCAAATACATGGAATGGACTTTTGCTTTGAAAACCCAGTGGGTTGGAAGAGCAGTATCTATGGCAACAGGGAGCCAGAGAGCGCGGTCCCTGTCACAACACTCCTCCTCTGGGCCCTCCATGTTTACGCTCAGTCACTTCCCATCATCCTCTCTGCTCTCTGGCGGAGAGCAGAGGCAGGTACCGAGTCACCTCTGTCACATGACTCATAAAGCGTTTAGACATGACACAGCTGTTACGTGTTCAGTGCGTGTCTGTATCATGTACACACACACATCACGGGGACACACAAACGTACAAACCCTTTCACCCACTGTAATGGCATTTTTTGATATAGTTACTAAGAATGTATTTTTAATAGACTGAGGTTGTGTTTAAACAAATGGATGTTGCAGTTGGTCTTAAGGTATTTATGGTATTGGTTTATGATGCCTGATTGAGAAGCTAGGGGCACAGAGGTTGGGGGATGTTTGAGTTCTGTGGCCTAAAGGGAGATGGATAGATGGATTCAGTTGATCTAGCAGCCCTGACCTTTTGGCCAAGGAGATTGTGTCCTGTGTCCTGTTTGTGTTTCATTAAGGGTATCTTTACTGTCCTCATTTAGAGAAAGAGCCGTGACATCAAAAGACTTTGGTCACTTGACCTGGGGGGTTATATTGTCTTAACTGTCACTAAGCAGTGCTGACCAATCACAGAGTTCAGAAAAACCATTTGATCTAAAGTTTATATAAGGCAGGGTTTTGGGGTTGTTCTGTATCACTCTGGCGAACGACCTGTGGCTAGCACCTCCTTCGTTATGACTGATCACAAAGTACTTTGTTAAATCATGATCTGTATAAGCAAAATAAATTTATTGTAACCGCCATCTCTTGACTATTCAAATCTACACAGTGCCGCTTGAATTTCCACCATTACACCCACGCACACGCACAACCATGACGGGACACGGCCGTGCAATCTGTCTTTCAATATATTATGGAAAGAAACGACAAAATAAAACAGTTCTCGCACTATTAGGATAATGTAGCAAGGTGCAATGATTTAAACTAGACCGGTTTCACGTCACATTCCGGCCCCGTACCTCAACAGGAAACATAAAACAGCGTTTTACCACAAGGCCGCCCCTGAGGAAACAGGTGAAGCAGCTGTGGAGGACGCTGTGCAGGGAGGCCAAACATCCGAAGCCTGGAGCGCTCGGTTGGACTTGACGTTTCCCGTTATCAGGACCCGTGGATCTCCTCCCAGTGTGCAGCCCCCACCCTGATCTGTGAGCCTGGTAAAGAGCCTGTTGGATCTCCCTAAACACCCGGCCATCACCCCCAACCCCTGGGACTGTCGCTCCTCTGTCAGCCCCCCCCCCCCACCCCCCAGCTCCCCCGGCCTCCGCCCTGGCGGTGACTCGGTCGACGGCGTCGGCGAGACACAACGTCCTCGACGCTGTCTGTAGGTGCCCCCTGCTTCAACACGGCGGTCCGCATGAAATATGCATCGGCCAGCCCCCATGAATATTTCACGCATCCTTGAGGACTAAATTGCTTTAAAGTTGGGAGACTCTCCACACAGAAAATGAGGGTGTCTGGCAGCACAAAGCAGAAGATATTTTTGACCCCATTACTTTTTCAGGAAAGGGTGTTTGCCACAGCGTGCTCGACGGTTCTGTTATTTATGTGGATTTCGAGATGTAGACGGAGAGAGAAGCTGAGGCTGTGCTGTGGTGAGACTTGCAGGGAGGGAAGGTGAGGTGGTGGTGTTGTGGAAGGTGGGGGTTCTGGGAGGGAGGGAGGGCCTTGCGTCCACTCCTCCCTCCCTGTGTTGAGAAAAACTATTTTCAGGACAGAGTGCAGCACACGCTTCCCCCTCTCTCTCTCTCTCTCTCTCTCTCTCTCTCTCTCTCTCTCTCTCTCTCTCTCTCTCTCTCTCTCTCTCTCTCTCTCTCTCTCTCTCTCTCTCTCTCTCTTCCTCGGGATTCCTCCGTTTTCCTCTTTCTCACCTGTCCCTGTCCTCCCTCTTCCTGTTTCTCCCTCTCACTCTGTCTCTCACTCTGTCTCTCAACTTCACTCTGCCTATTTCTCTCTCTCTCTTTCTCTCTCTCTCTCCTTACTTCTCTCTCCATATCTGCTCCCCCCTGCTTCTCTGGAGAGACCGCTCTCCACTGCCTGTCCTGTCTTGTCAGCCGCTGTTAGATTCGTTCCCATCCAGATATCCCTACTGTCTCTTCAGCAGCCCTTCAATCACTGTCACTCTGAGCAGGTTTGGAGCCGAACAGTCGAACAGTGTTTACAGTCGCTGGCCCAGGGAATCCCAGGGCTCCTGTATCTAACCAGACTACAACAACAGCTCCCACCTGTATGAGGCCTGCCAAGGAGTGTGTGTGTTTGTGTATGTGTGTGTGCTGGCAGCGGTCTCTTCTGATGCCTGATGAGGCGCCGGTGATGATTGGTTGACGGACAGTCAAAGGGCTCTCCGCAGGGCTCTCAAAGCCCAGGCCTCTTCTAACAGCTCTGCTGTAGTAGAACAGGGATGAAGCCTGTCAGACAGTGATCACCTGAGAGGGAGGGAGGGAGGGAGGGAGGGAGGGAGGGAGGGAGGGAGGGAGGCAGGGAGGGAGGGAGGGAGGGAGGGCAAGGGAAGAAGAGACCAAAGTGAATAGGAGAAAGAGAGAGAGAGGAGAGAGGGGTTAGAGAGAGAGCGTAGGGAGAAGGTGGGAGGCCGACAGAAACATAAACAGCCGTTAGAGAAACAAATTGCGAAAAGTTGAGTAAAAGAGGGGAGAGGGAACGGGCGAGAGGCAGAGGGAGAACGGAAATAGGAATGATGATGGTGAAATCATCACGGGGACTCACCTAAGAGACTTTCAAGTCGGCAACGGCAGAGGCTGGCGTCGGAGATGCTGATGAATGACAGTGACACCTTCCGTCTCCGCGTCCTGTGGGAACCAGACTCCTCTCTGTGAGTGGCAGGCTCCAACACAGCCCTCCATTCACCGGGACTTTTTATTCCTTTTTTCTTTTTTACCCGCCCCCACTAACCAGCCCCGCCTCCCCCCCCCTCCCTCATCTGTCTCACTCTCTCCACTTACACAAAATGGCTGACACTCAGGCTGCCCACTCAGGTGGAACGTTTTGTCAACAGCCGCGCTTCATTTGTAAAATATATAGTTGCCGGGGGTTGAACTTTTATCAGGTCTACTTTAGCAAAGTAGCAACAGTGTACAGGCCGTGTGGGAGGGATTGACAATGCAGAGTCAACTTACTGTCAAGTGCAAATGGGCCTGAAAATAGCATACAGTACATTGTACAGGGAAAATACAGACAAAGATAAGCACGTGTATGTTTAAGCATGTCAATATGCGAATGCATGTTTGTGTGGATGTTTTGCTTGAACAGCGCGCCATTTTTTGGGGGGTTTCAGACTATGGAAGAGTTCTTAAATACCATGACATCTTCTGTGTGGGAGCTGTTTAATCGACCAGCCGTCATCCAGGCCGGTCCTGCTGTCCTTCCCTGACTTCACCTGGTGCAGGACAGTCAGACTGGCAGTAATAAGGGGAGCTATTTCAGCCGCATGGAAATACCAGGAAGCCAAGAGGGACCTGTTGCCAGACAGACAGACAGACAGACAGACACACTCTGGTCTCTCAGACAGACAGACAGAGAGACGGATAGACGGATAGACAGACAGCCTCTGGGCTCTCAGACAGACAGACAGACAGACAGAAAGGCAGACAGACAGACAGACAGACAGAAAGGTAAACAGACAGACAGGCAGACAGACAGATAGTCTGACAGACAGACAGACAGAAAGGAAAACAGACAGACAGGCAGACAGACAGACAGAAAGGCAAACAGACATACAGACAGTCCCTAGCCTCTGTTCTCTCATCTCCTGCCCGCAGGCGCTCCTTCAGCTTATTACCTCAGACAGACAGGCTCTCCGTCCGGCCAACCTTTTGAAGTTCAACACTAAATCACAGACGTGGTCTTCAAAGAGGGAGGTAGGGGGCCTGGTGGGTGTGGGGGAGGGGGGTGGCAGGCGGAGAACAGACCCTTACTCGCTGATCAGGTCACCTCGTTTTTGATGGGAGGGGCCAGCGGAGCTGCTGAGAGAGCGCCACAGCAGTGGAGCTCACCGTGGGTGTCGCCCCCGGCACGCGGACACAACGCTTCTGATGGACGGGGGTCAGTGTTAGCCCTCTTTCATGCCTGCACCCACCGCCTCGCTTTTAGCCCTCCTTTCATGTTGTTCTCGTCTGTGGGTTTGGACGGTGGGATCCTCTGATTTTGATGAGGCCTTATCGGACGACACAGGAGACCCCCCCCCCCCAAGAGAACTTCCCCTTTCGTCTTCGTTAGAGGGGCCTCTAATGCCGCCCCGAGGTCCCGTGAAGGACGTGCGCAGGTTGACGCGTGTCAGCGAGTAAGCGTCGCCGGCTGGCGCGCGGACGCTCGCGTTCATTTGTCAGACAGCGCTCGTCCTTTTCCAAACACATGATTAACAACTGCGGTTGTATCGAGTCAGCTTTGTCGCGAAAGGCGGAAACTGCAGCGCTGTTGTTTACTTTCAGCGTCGGCCTGTTCAGAAGGCCCGGCTCCCCTCGACGTTTCAACCAACATGTCACCCAACCCTCCTTATTTTCTTTCTTTTTTTCTTTTTGGAGCGCCATCCCATTTCCTTAAGTGAAAGCATAAGCGTCCGGCGCTCGCTAACTCCAGTAACTGTTTCCCCTGGGAAGGGGCCTGCCAGAGAGTGTCTATCTCCCTCTCTCTTCCTCAAGCTCCGATGGAAGGGTGGGTGGGGGGGGGGGGGGGGTGGAGGGTGAGGGGGGGTAGACACAGCCAAATCCGTCACACCGACTTTACCGGTAATGCTGATGCCTGCAGAATCTTGACTTTTTTTTCCTTCTTTTTTTTACCGTTTCTCTGCATCCCGGATTTATTGTAATACACTGTCAACGCTGTGTTGTTAAATGTGTCCTATAAATGAGAGAGGACTTGAGGCCGGCGTATAAACATACCATCCCCCCACCCCTTTCTGCCGTCCCCCGGGGGAATGAGAGGTACCTCGAAATAAACCTATGCACCTCCAACATCTGGACTGCTCGTCATGTGGGAGGGAGGGTGCGGGCAGGGTGGGGGGTGCTTAATTCGACTGAACACCATTGTTTCGCAACTGCCAAAACGTAGAAGCGCTTGATTAATGAAGTCCGCTTGTCGTCGCCATGGTTCCCGGGTGGCGCAGAGGAAAAGCTGGGAAAAAAAGAAACTGATAGATAGAAGACTGAGAAGGTAGGGGTCAAGAGGGGTCAAAGCAATTTTCGGGTTTTCTCTGGTAAGATTAAGAGTCCGTTCCACGGAGGGATGAGAGTACACAATCTGCATTAGCAAACTATGGTGTGAGTCTACACTCTACCCTGCAACAGACCCCCCCCCCCCCCCTGTGTATTGTTCTAGGAAAGGGGGGGGGGGAACTGTGAAGCAGTGGTGTATAGTAACAAAGTAGAAATACTTCGTTACTGTACTTAAGTAGATTTTTTTATACCCTGTACTTTACTATTTATATTTCTGTTGACTTTCACTTTTACTTCATTACATTTTGCAAAGAAAACTGATACTTTGACTCTGATACATTTCCCCTGAAACCTTTGTTACTCGCTACAAAATCAAATCTATCTTTAGACGTCTGGGACTGTGGAGGAACACAGACTGCAAGCAAGCAGGTTTGGGCCAATCAGTGGTCCTAGCTTGCAAGTTGAATCATTGGTTAATCACGTTAATGCGCAATTGCAAACAAGTGCTCTCAAAGCGGCGGTTTGTTGATTCCCGGTGATGTCCACGATGCTAGCTAGCGAGCGACTACATAAGTAGAATTCCACTCTACGATGACTGATTTCATGATGGAAGCAGAAATGGAAGCACCTGCTACTCCCGCAACAAACAAGGGTGGTGACGAAGACCAACACCCGTGGCCATATTTGCGACAAAATGTTTTCTTATGTTGGAGTGAAAGATTATTCGTACCGGATGAAGTGCCTCTTATGCTTACCCAAAGCTACTGAATTATTGGGATTCAAAAACTCCCCATCCAACCTCAGGAAACACATTGAGGTAAATGAAGATGAATCCCATGAGCCGCAACATTAATGTTTAGTTATCATGTGTGTATCACAGCTGTGCGCAAGCTGTCTGTGAAACCTCTACCTGCTTCAGCGGCCAGTGAAAGGCTATTTAGCATTGCAGGACTAGTCTTCAGCCCAAGAAGAGCGAGACTGAATTCTCGCAATTTTGAAAAACAACTTATCTTGATGAAATGAAAATGTTTCACTTTCAAGTAATGACTGGGTTGTTGCTCCTGGATGGATCACAGCCAACCCAATTATTTTCAACACAACTCCTTGTCCTTGGTCATGATGGCCACAGCACTTAAAATAATAAACTTCATAGTTCTCAGAATTCTGACCCTTTGCTTTTTGATTACAGTTTTTCACAACTGTTACGTAACACACGTTTCTCAAAACAATAACGGCTTTCTCAAAACTGCACACACAAAACTGAAAACCTCACACACAAAATGCTAAACCTGACACTCCCTTTGCGAGATGACTCTTTGCCATCCAATCTCTTACCTGTTCACAAAATGCAACTTGTGTTTTCATTTGGTACACACAGACATATTTTCAAATGACACACACATACCATTCATAACAGTACACACAATAAGCATTTGCTGCACACTACCAAGCATTCACAGCACACAGTAGTGCAAAATTGAAAACACAATTCTAGAAATGGAACACACCATATGAATGACAATGACTGGAGAATGAGCCATTGAAAGGCTATTTAGCATCGCACTACCACAGTAACAGCATTTACTTGTACTTTTACTTTCAATACTTAAGTACATTTAATATAAAAAAAATACTTTTGATAGCCTACTTAAAATACAGTAAATATCAGATACTTTACGTAAGACTTTTACTCAAGTAGTATTCTAATAGGTGACTTTCGCTCTTACTGGAGTCATTTTCCAGTAAGGTATCTTTACTTTTACTCAAGTATGGGTACTTTATACACCACTGCTGTAGATTCTGAATCAGACCTGAAACCAACACACTGCCAGAGGCACACTGAGGTTCCTCTCTCCCCGTGCTTCGGGAAAAAGAACATTCTGGACTTCTACCTACGTACAACAAGCTTGGTGCTTTTCTAAGTTATGACTCTATTTCTTGCTGACAGAGTAGAACTTCCGAGGTACTCAAGTACCCGGTTGCTTTGCAATGCCCTGACATGAAGGTTATTTCCAAAACATCGTTCAGAAGAACTCCCTCGGACGCTGGGGTGCCCTACACTACAGCGAACTGATTTAGACAGGACCAACGTTAGCTTTCCCTAGCGTCCAAACTGTGAGTGGATGTGGAAGCCGTCATCCGAATAGAAACTACCACCCGGCTGGGCCATCAGGGCTGCATCAAAGAGCCAGTTCGCTGGGCCCAGTGCCCATCCTTCATCCACCAGTCGAGCAACGGCTTTCGCCGTCCGCAGGGGGCTTTTCCAAGTTCCGCATCGAGGTTGTGGGGGGGGGGTGGGGGGGGGGGTGGGGGGGGGGGTGGGGGTCCTCAGGCTTCGGAGGGCCCGGCGGAACGTCTCGGGGCGAAACATGCCGAGTCAAACAGGAAGGTAGCTTCTCCCCGATCCTCGCCGGGTTAATTAGACTTCCCCCCTCGCTCGGATTTACGGGCCAGGCGAAGGCTGCGGCCATAAGTCATGTCAGCCCCGGCGAACGTGTAGCGCGCGTGCGGAAGACTGATACTGATGGAGGACGGGGGCCCGCCGCACGTCTGTAATCTTAATTAAACACGCCCAGCTGTGCCCCCCCCTTGCACGCGCTGCCCTTATGCTCGATTCGAACCGTCCGCTCCCTTCTTCCCCTTCGTCTTCTTTTGTTTTGTTTTTTCTTCCTCGGGTGGAGAGACGGCGAGAGAGAGCGAGAGAGGGGGACGGAGAGAAAGTGCTACGCAGCACATTGAGAGGCTAAATCTATAAAGGGAATCGCTGAGTCCTCGATTAAAGCTGGTTACTGAGGCAGTTTAGGTGCAACCCTGGACATCCTCCCTCCGTTCCTCCGAGGAAAGAAGGAGGGATGGAGGGAGGGAGGGAGGGAGGATGGAGAGAGGAAGGGTACTTAAAAGACAGGTGGCAGCCAGACATTATTCATCAGCTTTGCGCAACATATTGCTGAAATCATCACCATGGATACGTGATCCGCAGTGCTCATAGCGGCCGGGCGCCTCTCCCAGGGAATAGAAACAGAGCCAGGAGAGAAGAGAGAACCCACGTATCACACCCTGAAACACACGCCTGACGTCTCCTCCCCTGACCCCGGCGACCAGGCACACCTGCGCGCACACACTCACACACCTACACGCGCACACACACCTACACGAGCACACACAGAGAGCAACGAGCACAATTCGTCAAGCTACTTCCTCAATCAGAAGAGAGTCGTGTCTTGTTGTCATGCAGTGGGAGTCACACCACGGCAGACTCTTTCTCTGGGAGGGTTATGCTAATGCAAACCTTTAGCTAGATCCATACTTGGCAAACAGTAGAGGTGGCTTGAGGGAAGTGTGTGTGTGTATGTGTGTGTGTGTTTGTGTATACATGTGTGTGGTTGCTCATGAGTGCGGGTGTGGGTGGGTGGATGTGTGTGGGTGTGTGCGTGTGTGTGTGTGGTTGTGTGTGTGTGCGTGTGTGGGTGTGTGGGTGTCTTCTCACCCAAAGCCATCAGCAGGTGGCCGCGGAGCCCCTTGTTGTTCTCCAGAAGATCTACTGATGTCTGACATGTTGCCACAGTCTCTCAGTCCTTGGCCTGTCAAGCAGGCAGCCAAATATTTGCATTCAATAACATTTAAACAGAGACTGTTGGTATTCATATCACTCATGGCCTGGCATCCATATCAATTTTGTTTGTTTGTGTGCTAAGGATGACAAGTATACCCTCTGTGTGTGTGTGTGTCTGTGTTTCTCTTAAGCACACACAGGCGCGGACCACCACGCATGCAGGCAAACGCCCGAGCACCACTCGGAATACATCTACTGTATGAGCACAAACACTGACCTTCACGTATCCTCCACCGCGTTGTCGGAGAATGTGAGCTCCCTCATGGCCAACCACAACAAACGTGTGGGCTTAGACGTTCAGCTTTGAGGTGAGATTTGTCTCTTTATTCACAACATGAGACAAAAAAACAAAAGCTGAGGGAGAACGTGGGCCTATCGGAGGCTCTCCTGGTAAATCCCAAACAGACTGGCTACCTAGACAACGACTCGGAAACACCGTTCATGTGCCCCAAAAAACAACAAAGCTGAATTATCCAGTGGCAAAACAAGACAGAGTTTTGGAGGATGGGGGGGGGGGGGGGGGGTGGAGGATTATGGTTAGAGGGTGGAGGATGGGGATTGGAGGGTGGAGGGTAGAGGGATGGAGAACGGTGAATTGGGGGGGGTTAGGTGAGCGGGCGGAGGAGCGAAGGGCGGAGGGCGGCGGCGGGGCGGCCAACCTATTCGCGAGCGCCGACGCGCACACTCGCGTGCGCATGTTCGCGCACACAGACACGCACGCTCACACACACACATCTCGCCTCCCACCTGCAGGGTGCTTCTGGGGTTCTTAGAGGACACAGTCTAGAATGACAAGGGGCGGGGGGGGGGGGGTGGTGGAGGTGGCCAGAGAGGGGGAGGGGGGGCACAGCGATGACTTTTCACACCCACTGGAGACATTCTGGAGGGGAGGGAAAGAAGAGCCCGTGTGTCGGCACGGCTCGGAAGCCCTGTGGCTCAGCAGCCTCCTTCCCCGTAAAGGTTTCCTCTACTTCCCTCCCACAATGCAGCGCGGCCATACAATGCCATGCGTCCTGCGTTGCTGTTGTTTGCAAGGGGAGCCCATTGTGCTGCTTAGCCGTGGGGCTGCCATTCACTTCCTGAAACGGGGACAGATTTTGGTATTTTAGCAGTATAAAACAAGTCGAGGTGACATTTTCCTCGGGAGCCAAAGAAAGCGTTTGAATAGAGATCTCGCGCTCGAGGAGGGCTCTTGGCAAAGGCTGCACAGCCGCTACTCTGCGATCCCAGAGACACATTGTACCTATGCAAAAATTCCATTTAATTAGTTTTCACTGAGTAATCAGATTGACAACACTACACTGTGAAATTGACAACATTTCTTCCTTTCTTTTTTGAAAAAATCTTATTTTTGGGACAATTTAAAGGGTTTGATTCAGTGTGACAGTATGGAAAACAAAACTGTAATTGGTTTATAAAAAGCACATCTATCTACACATTGCAGAACAGAATACACAAAATGCGTTCCTTTGGACAAAGTGGTTCAGTCCAAGGGCTTGGGTGTGCTCGAGGACAAAGTCTGTAGAAGAATGTTGATAATCTAATCACAGTAGTACTGTCATTGACCTGAGATGTGGTAATAGCCAAAGACAATAACGAAGATGAGGATTTAGACACGCCTGGCGAGGTAGATGTGAGGGGGGAGGAGAGAGAGTGAAGGAGAGGGGAGGTGAGGGAACTGATGAGAAGAGGGAGAGACGAGGGGAGGGGAGGAGAGATGAGAAGAGAGGAGGAGAGAGGAGGGGAGGGGAAGAAAGATGAGAAGAGAGGAGGAGAAAGAACGAAAGAGGAGGAGAGGGAGGAAGAGAGGTGACAGGGGAGGCGAAGAGGAGAGGAGAAGGGGAGGAGGCGAGCGGAGGAATGTCTGTCCTTCTCCTAATCCTCTTAACAAGTTGTCCATCATCGAGACGTCACCACTGTAGTGAACCACACCTGTGTGTGTGTGTGTGTGTGTGTGTGTGTGTGTGTGTGTGTGTGTGTGTGTGTGTGTGTGTGTGTGTGTGTGTGTGTGTGTGTGCAGTATGAGGATCATCCCAATTTAACAGCCATAATCAGTCACATGGCAAAAAGCAGATTGGTAGACACACACAACCTTGAGATTGACCCCCAAGGACACTATGACCCCACCAGGGATATGAACCCTTTCATGTTTACAAAGACGGCTCACTCAGAGCAGATCCAGCCTCCTGTTCCCCATAGAAAGAGAGAGAGAGAGAGAGAGAGAGGGAGACAGAGAGAGAGAGAGAGAGAGAGAGAGAGAGAGAGAGAGAGAGAGGAGAGAGAGAGAGAGAGAGAGAGAGAGAGAGAGAGAGAGCAGACGCATGAGTAACGTATATCCAGACAGGATCAAATATGGAATCCATCATCTCATTTCAATGTCATGTTTTTGAAAACGGTTTAATCTGAGTTTATTCACCACACAAGGTTTTGTGGACAGAAGGCTTTAGATAATAGACAGCAAAAGGATGAATCCACCATGTGTTTTTATTTCACAGGCATCCTGATTGGAAGATACATACAGGGTTTAAAATAAACAGCCGGGTGACCGACCACAACCGCAAAGATACATCGCATTTGAACTGATCCCCTTTTAACAACCTCAGTTGTGTTTATTAAAACAAAAAATCCATATGGGTGTTTGTTTATTCTTTTAAATAAGACCTTGGTCTGAAAGACCCAGTCTAAGCCAGTGTGCAGTCTAATCTTTTGGCTTTTGTGAATTCCCGGGGCTTATTTGGACTGAGTTAAGTGGATAGTAGCCCAAGTGCAGCGCATTTAGCCCCGATCCCTCTGTACAAAAAGCAGGCAGGGGGGGCAGGGAGGGCACTAAGTAGCTTTTGGGGAGTGGATTGGATTTCATGCAATGTGTTTTTCAGCAACCACATGTACTGTACCAAACAAACAATAAGCCTATTCAAAAACAGAGAAAAAAACAATAAAAGGTTATTTTGAGCCCCTCGAATAACACCGTCCTCCATCTTTTTACTTTGCAGGAGCAAAATAAAGGAAATCAAACACCATCGGTGTTTATTTTGGACACGTTCACTTTTCATTAGCAAATCCATATCATTAAATGCAATCAAATGTTTTTCATGTCGAAATGTTTTGCACAAAATGATGGCTGACTAAATACTGTCAAAGACTTCCAGTACTGGAGCTTGATTGGCCACACCCACTGTAATGAGAGTCCCAAAAGTGCCACAAAATGTGCCACAAATCTCAATTACACTGGAATACTTTGATGTGTTTTATTTCTGTTATTGACCAAGGTCTAAACTGTACCTTGCAGTTTAGATTTGTTCAATAACATTGCCACCCAGGGATTTGCAAAGTGATCAGTCTATTATGAAAGTTTAAAGTCACTATAATTGAAGTCTATCAGAATCCAAGGGCCCTGTTTCTCCTGTCGCTGACAAACAAACGAAGGCTCGTCCCATTGTAGGCTGCTCAGTTGTTGTTTGCCTTAAATCTGGAGTGTCTGATTACTTGATAATTCCTGTAGGGAGTTTGGAAAAATGCTATGGACCCCATATTGGTGAAACAACATGACGCTCACAAACTATGTTAAGACTGTTGTTTGTTTTTTGTGTTGTTTTACACGGCAGAGAATAAGCAGATACATAAAGATAAAGGCCCATAAAATCCTAGTTAGGTGTAGTAAGTGTTTTGTTTGTGTCTGATGGAAGGGACACCCGCATACAAATGTTTCTATTATGCAGCTCTTTGTGTTTGTTTGTTTGTGTGTGTGTGTGTTTGCATGCGTGTGTGTTTCACCTGGAAAGTCTAACTGCTTAAATGGTGGCTAATATTCTCCTGATGCTGTTGCCTATTG
>NC_085030.1:4476871-4486871 GCF_963692335.1 Osmerus eperlanus | reverse complement strand
GAAAAATAAAAAATGGTCTCCCACGCTGTCTATAAACAAATCAATGACCTCTATATCGGTAACATTTTGGGTTGTTTTTATTGCTCCATCAATAGGCCAAACAGATGTTTTCCCTCTGTAGTCTCGGCATCTGGTGCTGGGGTTAATGTGTCTCAGACTTCACCCTGAGTGCAACTTAACAATACGTTTGAATCAAACTAAACTCACAGGTGGTCTCGATGACAGTACAAATAAGTCGCAAGCTGGAGTAGATGAGGGCTCACTGAAGCATACCATTTTGAGAGATCTTTGTTTTTGTTTTTTTTCACGCTACACTCCTAGAGTGTGACTAACAGTCATGAAAAGAAATAAAGAATAATAACGCTGCATGAATAATGCATTTGTTGATTCCGAGGAAAGAACATTTCAACTGCAGAGAATACTGGAGCGACTCTGCAGGTTGGGTGAGACAGGATCCAGAGGGATAGGAGGACAGGGGGAGGAGCGAGGAGAGAGCAGCCAGGAGAGAGGACCTGCCCCTGGGGGGTGTCCTGGACAGGGAAGTCAACTTCACTCACAGCCTCCTGGCCACACCAACAGGTCCCTGGAGAGAGAGAGGTTCTACCCATCTTTTGGATGCAAGTTCAGTGCTTTCAGCTTCTTTGTCCTCTCTCTCTTTCTCTCTCTCTTTCTCTCTCTCTTTCTCTCTCTATCTTTCTATTTTTCTCTCTTTCCATCTCTCTCCATATTCCTGTCTCTGTTTAGGGGGATTTGATCCTATCGAAAGATCAATTCAAAGAGGTTCAGGATTTTTTTCGCCTTTGTATAAGGCAACTCCCCAGAATGACTCAATTTCTGGTTTACTACTGTACCACAAAGGACTAAGCAATTCAACCCAGCATGTTTTAAATACATAAACAATCAAACAAAATGTAGCAGCTGTCACACAGGAAACCCGCCCCAGAACTTCCTGTTTGGGCCAGAGAGGAAGTAGGTAAGTATTACATGCTCACCTATTTCTCTCATTGTGCCAGGCAAGATCAGTCAAGCACAGATATGTACTTCAAATGACTCCAGACAGAACCTATTTTGATCCAGATCTGTTCTCTATGCAGAGCACCTGCCAACGTGTTAATTAGTCTCAATCTGGCCCATCCAGGAGGGACACAGTGTGGATCCATCAGTCCTGCTCCATGCTTATCAAGGAGCATGTGAAGACAGAGGTCAGTAACATCACCCACTGACACTCCACTTACTGTATACCTGAACGTGCAGGAAACAAAACATTTTGTCCAAAGATCACTCCAAAGAAAGGGTTCACGTAACTCTGTTTAGGAGGAATAAGATGCACTCAAGGTTCTACATGACACCGTATGGAGCTAAATAGGGCTCCATGCGGTTTCTTTTCTCGCATGGTTCTTCTATTGTTACAAAGGGTTCTATGTGGCACCTTTTTGTTTTTAGAGTTCAGCACTCCTGCTGTACCGGTAGTCCAGGTGGAGACAAGGTTCCGGAAAGGCCTTGTGGTGGGCCGAAAACTGGATATAAGACACCTCAGGTCAGAACTAAGGGGAAACACCATGATGCAGGGTTGTCTTGACATTTCTGTCTCTCAGTAGAAGACTGAGAGAACATCACATATTTACCAAACGCTTACAAGAGATAACGAGAGCTCAAACCTTGTACGAAGAACAGAGGGCAGGGCAAACTGACATTTTGGGGTTTAGGAGATAATCACACCATGGCAGGATAACTGCCATGTAGATCAGGGGCGTTCTGTGTGCTATATAAAGTGTCTGTATTCAATTATTGAGTAGGCTCTCAATCTTGTGTTCGGAGAGACCTAGTGTATGTTGCCTTTCTGACTTGATCAATAAACGTAGGTTTGCATCTGAAAACTTGGACTGACTCCCTGTGTTCGGCCTTTCGCACCTGTCCGGCTAGAAAGCCAGCCACCACAGCCTCTTCTCCAGCAAGCCTCTGCGTTCGACGTCTCTAATGCATCCTTCCAAACGCGATCCTCGACTCGAACCAGGAAGTGGTTGCCAACGTCCCACCAATGGGACGCCCTCAAACGGCGGCCAGTGGTGCGTCCCCTGCCGTCTAAGCCCAAGGACGACGGCTGGGCGTGTCCTAGGAATGCTGGGTAACAGCTGTCCCCGCGCAGGAGGCAGAGAGGGAGGGGCCACGATGACAGCGACACACACGCGCACCGGCACACACACACCACGGAAACACACACACACCACACATAGACACACACACACAGAGAGAGCCATATGTGGGTAGAGTAGCAGGTGTGCTGGAGTGAAGGCTGCAGGCGCCAGGTGTGTGAGACTGACACGTACAGGAGAAAGACAGATCGTCCTGTACTGTACACCCAGACTGTGACTGACAGGCCTCACCGTGGGGGGGTCTTGGGGGGGAGGGGGGGGGGGCGCCGCGGTACTTGTCTCACTCCATGTAAGCATGAAATAACAGCATTAAATGCCCGCCTCAAAAGTCAACTATCCGCTTTTTTCCCTTCGAATGAACTAATTTGCTTGTTTGGCAAGTTTATTGTGTACACCTGCCTTTGCACGCCTTTTTTGTGTGTGTGCGCGCGCGTGTGTGTGTGTGCGTGCGTGGGTGGGTGTGTGGCACATGCGACGCCTGAGAGTTCAGCTCCGAGGTGATTAGACAGTCAGAGAGAATACAGCTCTACATATATTAGCGCACTCCCAAGCAAAGTTTCCTCCTCCTGCCTCACACTGCCTCACCACGTCACTTCGGCAGGTGAGTTCACGTCTGTGAGTCCCACCCACTTAACGGACGCGCAAACGTACACACACAGAGGAGGTCAAATAACCAGACGATTTACAAGCTCAGGTACAGTGAAGCAGAATGACAGGTGTGAGGGGTCAGGTGGAATCCAGGGTCCGGGGGCACCCTCTCCTAGGAGGTAGGCCTAAGGACGCTTAATTGATAGGATCGAGTAACCAGGTGAAACTCATATTCGTGATTGTGCTTTCTTTAAAGGTTCCGATTAGGTGAAGGAGGGGGGAGTGGAGCCGGAGAAAGACTGGGGCAAACAGCGGTTGAGGGACCGCCTGAGATTTTGTCAATTAATTGCATTCTTTGTTTTGACTTGAAGTGTTTGTTTTACCGTTTTGACGACCTAGTACGGCAGTGTGTCGACTAGTGTTCTGGCTCCGCTGAAAAGAAAAAGAAAACATAACCGAGACGTTGCTGCAAATTGTCCGTCTCAGCGTCTCATTGTTGCTGTCCTGCACCCGGGTGGGGAACGTTCTCGGTGACGGAGATAGCGAATCATCACACAGGCTTGTGATGTACATGCCCTGATAGATCCCGAATCAGCGGGAGGTGGGCATCACTCTGCGCTTGTTTGGGCACGCCGGTTGAAATGACTTGGAGGGGTGGGGGAAGAGAGGGGGGGGGGGTTCTTTTGCACACAATGTTCACTGTCCTTATGTGTTGTGAGTGGGACGGGTGTCAGCGTGCTGGAACAGCAAGCCTGTTTCAGTCACTTTCATCCTCCATATCAGTTGAACAAGAGGTTGATGGATCATCCTCGCAGTCTTGGATCTTGAAGGCGCAGAAGCTCTTCAGAAGTACACCACCAGCACTTATTGGACACCATCCAGTGCCCCCCCCACCACCACCACCAGCACCATCACACCACCTCATGGGAGTACAGTAGAGTAGGAGATGGAACCTTTCCAACTTTTTTTTTTTTTTACTCTCACTACAGTCATAATGACGTGCTTTTCAAACAAAGGAACACATTTCCGTAGCTAACGTGCGAACAAAGCTGTGAGAATTTCTTTTTGAGGAACTGGTATTCACCTTCGCCACAAGATGAGGAATTATGATGAGGAATATTTGTGTGATGTTTGTTCTTCTCTCCGAGGCTGTGTTTACTTTCATGTTGTTCACTTTGAACGTCCTACGTGAAAGTAAAACGTGAAAATGATTGTATTTGTATCAGTGCCAAGGTGTACAACCACTGCTACGCTGACGACACGCAACTGTACCTGTCGTTCCCCCCGACTGATCCGGGGAGCTCAGCTAGGATCGAGGCCTGCCTCACAGACATCTCCGCCTGGATGACCGAGCACCACCTCCAGCTGAACCTCGCCAAAACAGAACTCCTCATCATCCCAGCCAAACCCTCCATCTCCCACGATCTCTCAATCACCCTGGGATCTGCGACGGTGACCCCTTCATCCTCTGCCCGGAACCTTGGGGTGACCATGGATGCGGAGCTCTCCCTCACAGCCCACATTGCTGCGGTCTCCTGGTCGTGTAGATTCACCCTCTACAACATCCGGAAGATCAGGAGATACCTGTCTGAGCATTCCACCCAGCTGCTAGTCCAAGCACTTGTCCTCTCAAACGTGGACTACTGCAACTCGCTGCTCGCCGGTCTCCGAGCATGTGCAGCCCGCCCTCTCCAGAGGATTCAGAACGCGGCAGCCCGTCTGGTCTTCAATCTACCCAGACGCTCCCATGTTACCCCGCTCCTCATCTCCCTCCACTGGCTTCCCATCACGGCCCGTATGAGATTCAAGACCCTGGTACTGACCTAATGCTCTCTCTTCTTCCAGTAGCATCGGCGTGAGCTATGTTATGATTTGTAAGGGAAACTGATTACTGACTGCACATAATCAGATTTATTTAGATTAATAACAAGACTCAAAGCTCTGGACTTAGACGTTTATTCTCTGTCTTGCTTTAAATTGGGCTATTTAATGATTTTCATTGAAATCAATCGAAAACATCTTGCATTTCAAATTCACAATCTACCATATTCTTCTTATTTAATATTTACTTTGCTTGGATATTTTTTTTGTGTGTTTTATATTACCCGTGTGTGTTCATCATCTGTTAATGCTCTATAAAACCTTTGCTTCAGATTATAGCAATTTTCAAGTTAATTATCCTATTTCCTTGATTTACTGATACTGTCAGATATCAAGGTATGTGATGTATCAAATGAGTGTGCAGACATTGCCTCTCTCTCTCTCTCTTTGTCTCTCTCTCTCTCTCTCTCTCTTAGTCTCTCTCTCTCTTTCTCATTTACACACGTACACTCTGTCTCGGTGGCCTTAGTTGTAATCCACGTCATCGACCTGCGCCCCTGCAACCTTTCTCCACGAAACCCCAGAGAAGTGGACAAATAGACAACTAATTGCCTGCGGACTAAAACAGTCCACCCCACCAACCCCCCCCCCCCCCCCACCCCTCTCCTCCCAGCCCCCAGGAGTAGCTTAGACCAAATGATTAGTGTAAGCACTGACATTTCCACTGCTGGGAGAAGAGCTTTCATCAATAATACTCTGGATAAGAGCGTCTGCTAAATGACTAAATAATACACACACAATCACAAAGGCAAGCAAACGCACACGCAAATTGCTGACTAACAACCCGGGCCAAAATCAGAGGGTTAAGCCTTTTAAATAGAGAGCACGTAGCTGGCTAGGGGACATTTGCGAACAACACTTTTGTTACTCTCTGATATTATAACAATGCCACTTTGAGACAGGAAGGAACCTTTGCTTTGCAGCCATGGTTGAAGTGTCACCTGGCAGAGTTTTGGCGATCCAGATGTGTGGCCTGGTCCTCTCCGTGCTCCAGACAGAGGCTGTGGACGTGCGAGGCCTTGTCCAACTGGAGAGGCCAACATCCAGGACCCGCCTGCGGAGCTCAGACATGACCACACTGCAGCGCTCAGCTGGAGGAACAGAACCCCTACTCGGTGGCACCGAAAGCAGAATGGATGTTCCAGTTTCCAGGACGGGCAGCATATGGGTTGCGGCTGACAGCCCAGCCCCCCCCCCCCCCACCACCACCACCACCACCAATCCCAAAATGGAACTAGCATTCAAGGAAATGATCGGTGGCAACACGTATAAGCGAAATACAAGTACGGTATGGGTGTGACCGCCCGCCCCCCCTCCCCTCTACAAAATCGACATACCGTACTGGCGAAACTCACAAGACTCCCACGTTCCCAAATCTGGAAGATCGGCTGGCGATTAGGATGCTGGGAGAGTGAGTCCGTGGTGTTTCTTTTCTCCCTCTCTTTCTCGGACATTATTTTGGCTGCGGGAGCCAAATGTTAGAAAACAAAAGAGTGCTTTGGCATTTGTCCTCAGACACACACAGGTGGTGAGGTGTCCAGGATAGGTGGAGGGAGGGGGGGTGGGGATGGGGGGGGGTGGGAGCCGGGGGCATGTTTCATCACCCCACCACCACCCCGTGGTCCCGCTTTCGATTCCGAAACAAGTCGTTTGTTATTTAATTGCATATTTTGCATACGCGATAGCATCTCACCTCCGGGAACTTTGTGGGGGTCAAATTGTGACGTGTGTGTCCACGCGTTGGGAAGGGTGTGTGCGCGCCAGGGAGATGAGCGCAGATAAAGCATTTGCCATTGAAGTGAACTTTTCACAAAAAAAGTTACACACTGTCACCTTGTGACCTTTTGCCTCGTTGCTTGCGGATACCATTGAGATAAAACAAACGGTGGCTCTGGAAGCAGGGCACTCTCTCAAGCATTCAGCGTCTGCAGCGTTTGGCAGGCTTGACTGAGAAAATCTGAAGCCTAAAATACATGTATTTAACTCTAACAGGTACAGCCACGACAACCGCTATCAAAACAGCCGACGACATCAGACTAAGCACTTCAAAAGTAAGAGACGTTTCCCCAAATACATTGGAATGGCATCAGAAATGTCTGCTCCTCTAAAAGGGGGGGGGCTTTCATTTTACGTGCGGAAGAAGAGAATTGGAGAGGATTAAAAAGCAAAAGGCAGACTGCTCTGTCGATCACCCCCCTCCTCCCCCCCCCCAGATCCCCCCCCCCCCCCCCCGCCCAGCGCGTGAGCCCAGTGCGGTTTCAAAAACAGGATGCCTTTGACTGTCCTTGTGGCACTACATGATGTAAAAACCGCGGAGAGAGGTGTAAGAAAGCAGGGGTGTCATTCCGCTTCTCTCCCTTTTTTTCCCCACAGATTTTATTTTTGACTCACAAAACTGGCGCGGACACCCTCGGCCTTTCCCGCTCACACGCATGCTTTCACACACACACACACACACACACAAACAAGCATGTATACAAAACAGGAGGACGCTTGCACTGGCACTGTGATGAAAGCAGTTGCACAGGCCCCCTCTGGGACGGACGACACAATGCTGGGATGGGTGGAATTAAGCTGGAGAAAAAGTAAAAAATGTTTTGTTTTTTTAAGAAAGAAAGGAAGGAAGTAGTTGAAGGAATAGAGAGAGGGGGGGAGACAGAGAAAGAAAGAAAGAAACAGAAAGGTAGAAACAGAGAAAAAGAGACAGAGAGAGAGGGGGGGGGGGGGGGAGAGAGGCAAAGAGAAAGAGAGGGGACTGATAAGAGCAAAGGATGGAGAAGTGAATATCTGCCCCCATCCTAAAGGGATATGAATACATCCTCCTTAACCCACTTAAGTTGCTCACAAAGGCAAGGGTAATACCACATGTTAGACACTTCATTTCAAACTCTGAATTTAGGATCACGACCCAGCTTCCAGTGTGTGTGGGTGCTTGTGTGTGTGGGGGTGTGGGTATGTGTATGCATGTGTTCTTGGCCATATGAGCGTGAGTAAGAGTGAGCGAGAGAGAAAGTACAGTATGCTAATGAATGAATGAACGTGTAAGCCCTTGTGTGTGTGTGTGTGTGTTCTACCTCCAGAGCGCACCACAGAGAACTTTCCAGAACCATGTCAAAAACACATCAGTACGTTGTTATAATGTCACGTCTTGTTAGAAGCCGACCTTTGACTCCAGCCAGCCAATTATCCAACATAATGTGCCTGTTTTCTCCACCCAGTTACTACTGTACCCCCCACCCCAATCATTACTGGTTGGGATCCCTGGATGAAGGCACCCAGGGGATCAGAATACATTAACAGCGAAGGGGGGGCAGGGTGGGTGGGCTGGGGGCAGGGTGGTTGGGGTGGGGGCAGGGTGGGTGGGGTGGGGGCAGGGTGAGTGGGGTGGGGGAAGGGTGGGTGGGGTGGGGGCAGGGTGAGTGGGGTGGGGGCAGGGTGGGTGGAGTGGGGGCAGGGTGGGTGGGTGGGGTGGGGGCAGGGTGGGTGGAGTGGGGGCAGGGTGGGTGGAGTGGGGGCAGGGTGGGTGGGGGCAGGGTGGGTGAGGTGGGGGCAGGGTGGGTGGGGTGAGTGGGGTGGGGGCAGGGTGGGTGGGGTGGGGGCAGGGTGGGTGCCCCCACCCTGCCAAGAGGATTCAAACTCTTAACATGTGGTCCGGGGGGGGGGCATGATTTTTTGCGCAAGGCTAAAAAGTCAATTCTTGCGTGTTGTTGGTATCCCAGAGGGCCGTGCGTATCTCAGGGCCAGATGGCACGCCACACTGAGATACGTCAGGGCGGGCAAGTCGTGTATTTCCTGTTCTGCGTGGTCAGGGCAGGCTGAGAGGAAAGGTGTGTGTGTGTGTGGAGCATGTGTGAAGTATGTGTGTGAGAGTGTGTGTGTGGCTGAGTACGTGTTTGTGGGTGTACACATTGGTGTGTGTGTGTGTGCGTGAGAGTGTGTGTGTGTGTGAGCATTAAGCAGAACATTGAGTACTGACCTGTTGGAACATCATGTCTGAACATCTCACACACACACACCAAACCCAGACCACGTCCCCAACCCTCCACAAAAAACACTCCCAGCCCACTACCGCAACAGCCCCCCCCCTCTCCACCCCCCTCCATCCAGTCTGGTGAAATATGTCCTTAAGGATGTATCACAACTTTGACATTTGCTGCGTTACAAGACATTTACCACAGCTGATTTTTCCCTGGTTATGATCAAACTGGGAGCCGTGTGTTACATAACACTCACATTTTAATTGACGCTGTTTGTCAGTAAACAAGACACTAACACACTACTCCCCCAGAGTCCAACATGAGAACAAACACATGCAGTCATTTTGTTATCTGTCTAAAACACTCCAGAACTCAAATTAGCCAAGGAGGAAAAAACAACATTAGTTTGACTTTTGGTATGTGTGTGTGTGTGTTTCATAAAAGCTAATGTAAACAATGCTTTTAATCCTCCTTTAAGACCAAGCCTAAATAAGTTCATATATTGCCTTTCATTTACAGTTCATTTACAGTTTGAAAAGTATCAGCATTTTGAGAAAAATAACTTTTTGACAGTATGTGCTGTGAATAGAACAGTAGGCTTGCTGTAAATTGGACTACGTTTTTTCTAAACCGTTTACTTTGAGTAGAGCACTGCTATATGTACTTTCTTTCTTTGTGTGTATGTGTGTGTGTGTAAGGCGTTTGTCCTGGAGGGCATGGTGGCTTTGTGAAATCCACGCCTCCAAGCAGGCCAAGCAGGCATGTGACTAATTAGCATGCTGAAGTCCTGCACGATCGATGGCGTGATTAACGTCCTGGCCGGCGTGATCGCTATCTGGATCTCAGATAATTCGACGGTGGCCTTATCAGCTCATCCCTGCTCTCCAAACTTTGTGCCGCTACCAATGGCAGATAGCAGGGCTGCAGGGGGTGAAAATTGAGCCATTAGCTACACACAATGGGGCTAAAAGGGAGGAGGAGTCTGTCTCTGGGGGCATGTCTGTCTGTGTCTGCCAGACTGTCTGTCTGCCGGACTGTCTGCCTGACTGTCTGCATGTGTTGTTCTCTGTCTCTTTCTCTTTTTGTGCCTTTGAAAGAAACTAAATGAAGTATCGAAGAGGGTGTGCTTGGACTCAAGACAAGTGTGTCCAAGTCAAGTGTGTGAACATTGTTTCAGTGTCAGAGTGTCTATTTCCTTGTGTTGACTTTGACATTCGAAAGAAATTCCCTCTCCCACTTATCACATTTAGCTATTTGTGTGTGTGTGTGAGTGTGTGTGTGCGTGTGTGTGTCCTTTACAGCTTCAGTTGACTTCCACACTCCTCCCCAAACACAAAGAATAGAATATTGGGTTTTAATAGGAATTTATGATGAGGAGAAAATGTGTCCCCTCTCTCTCTC